>NW_007452508.1:0-372 GCF_000475195.1 Diaphorina citri | reverse complement strand
TTCTTTTTTACATTTATTGTTATGGAACTTCACTAAGTTACCGAGTCTTCCATCAAGATATTGTATGAATGCCTTGTAGTTAGTAAAGTATGCAATGTGCAACACGAGACATTTTGTGGAGATGTCATAATCACTGTTACGGAGTTATCATGAAAAGTCAACTAACTAAATGCTAAAGAAGCCAGCCTATCTTGGAGGGTAGCACGCCTGCCTTGTAAGTGCTAGGCGGCGAGTTGAATTCCCGCCCAGGGCGGATTTTATCCCTAAACAGGTAAAGTTCGTTCTCGGAACGGCTGGCTTTCTCCTATCCGGTCCTCCTTCTCTTCTATGTTGTATTTTTTTTCTTTTTTTTTTAATTTAAGCAAGGTTTTA
>NW_007452507.1:0-372 GCF_000475195.1 Diaphorina citri | reverse complement strand
TTGCTATTATTGCAATAAAAAATACAAAATCATAACAATTGAATTCTTCTTGCGTCATTCTTGCTAAGACGTTGAAAGTATTATTGAAATGTTTCTTCATGATACAGATTTCTTTCTTCTTGGACAATACCTGGGTTAGGATAATTTTTTTCAAACTGTCTAGATTTTTGTTAGAAGTTCGCACTCTTTGCTGCTTAAGAGCTTTGGACAAACAGAGAACTGTAGGCAGTGTAGGCTCAATCGCACAACCAGAAATTCATCAACAGATAGATGAGAGCAGATAGAAAGTAGGAAGCAATTTATCGAGTGATCTTGTAAATCTTACTAACAACCAGAGACAGGGCGGTATCCAGGATTTTGTCGAGGGGGGGG
>NW_007452506.1:0-372 GCF_000475195.1 Diaphorina citri | reverse complement strand
GAGGGTGATAAGACATTTTTCTAAATCTAAACGGAATGACAGCAACCAGTCGAGTCGTTTTAAAAATTCATAGCTCTCTCCCTCTCTCCCCCTATCTGTCTCTCTCTCTCTCTCTCTCTCTCTGTCTCTCTTTGATTTTCAGTCAACGTAGACATCTTGTCGATTGTTTAACTTATCAAAATCTTCCATCTTCCTTCCTCTGCTACTGCTATATCGCGCCGACCTACATTTCAACTAGCACGCTCTCTGTCTGTCTCTCTCTCTCTCTCTCTCTTTAATACACGTATGTATGAGGAAGAAGAAGAAGAAGAAGAAGAAGAAGAAGAAAGGAAATCACATTTTCTCCAGATATATTCTCATCAGCTTTCCAGT
>NW_007452505.1:0-372 GCF_000475195.1 Diaphorina citri | reverse complement strand
GTTTAGACTGCGGGAGTAAAGGGACTTTTCAGTCTCATTCTGGTAGGATAAACAAGGTATATTCTATTCTATTCTATTATTACTTTCACCAACCCGTTGAAAATTCAACTTTTTGGCTCCTGAATATTTGAACAATCACAGCACCAATGGAGCAGTTGCAAATGGGAAAAATTATAAATAAATGGTCGATTCCTATGTAAAAAGTTGGGAAAAATCCAAATCTGAGGTCAAAACTCCGAAAAAACAACTGTAAAAAGTCGAAAATTCAATTTTTATTTTCCGTTCTAATGAAAGAATTCAAAAATGTGTGACGTCAGACTTTACGCAGTTGTTTTTTTCGTCCGCTAGGTAGCGCCAGTATGCAAGCACGCT
>NW_007452504.1:0-372 GCF_000475195.1 Diaphorina citri | reverse complement strand
CTACACACGTCGCGATTTCTTATTGATTAAATCTGTTATTTATTGAACTTTTGTAATTAATGTGTTTGACTTTGGAGTTATTATAATAAAATATTAATAACTCTATTTGAAAACAAGTGCAGGACCCTATACAATCAACAACAGTACCTACATCAGCTACAGTCCAAGTTAAGAGTAACTTTGGTGATATTTAGACGAATAGATAAATGAAATGTTGCCTACTTCTCTGATTGCAACAACATTACCTACTCGTTCTTGATTCTTTGGTCATAGCTATTGATGAAGAGGAAGCATGAATTCAAATGATTTTCTGGTCCTTGTCCTTGATGCGAATATAATTATCCAAGTGGAAAGCAAAGCCTCTATGAGAAA
>NW_007452503.1:0-372 GCF_000475195.1 Diaphorina citri | reverse complement strand
CCTGTACTTCTCTCTTCGATTTCGGGACGATAAGACCTGAGTAGTTATTTCCCTCTAGTAACCTTCGTGAGAAAAAAAAATACTTATACAGCAATGAGGTGTACCTTTATACCTTAACTCTCAGATGTACCTTTACATATACAGCAATATTCATTCGTTTTCTCTTTTATCCAAATCTTCCTTATCTTTTCTCTAAAGCTGTGTCCAGTTGTTTACACAAAGTCGTCGATCGATGAGGTGAATCGATGTTATCGAGGCAGTGTGGACGGTACAGTCGACATCGATCGACTATGTTTTTTTTCACCTTTAGACACTAAACCAAAGGCTCATCTCACCTTGTAACCAGCGCTTCCTCTGCTGCACAAAGTCCCA
>NW_007452502.1:0-372 GCF_000475195.1 Diaphorina citri | reverse complement strand
GAGTTTCGTTTATGTTTTTAGTTTGATAACTACAAGTTCGGCCATGCCTTTTCCACATGTTTGGCCATGCCTCGGGATAAACTAGCGGGATTCCGGAGCGAAGCGACGGAATTCAGCTAGTACCTTATATAATTATCATAACAACATGCATAACGCTGAAAAAATTATAAATTCTTCTCTAGAAAATCTCTCTCTCTCTCTCTCTCTCCCTCCTCTCTCTATTTAAGTAGGTACATTATATCATGGAGGGATGGAAGAAATGTGAGTTTTACAAATGTAATGGTATAGATATTATTGTGTTAATTTTATTATGACTTTATGACATTATTATTTACCGATCTGTCCTTTGTGAAATTGTCACATAATATGAGT
>NW_007452501.1:0-372 GCF_000475195.1 Diaphorina citri | reverse complement strand
CAGACAAGGGATTTGTTTCATAGGGGTTTAAGGTCACATTATACTGCTAAGGTTTTTAGTGACTAGAGCTTTACCTTCCATTGGGCGACAAGCTACTCTCTTCTTCACATCAACCCCACCCTGCCTGCGTGGGACCCGGAAAAGCCAGAAGTACGCCATTCCTCAGATGGTCACCTATTCGAATACCAACCACGCGAAATGTTACTTAACTTCAGTGTATCCATGGGGGAACTGAAACCTTCAACGTGCTGTCGCCGCACCGCTCGTTGGATAGAAACAATTTGAAAATTTGTGTGAACGCCGTGTAACTATTTAAGTATGCAATACGCAATGCAAGAAATATTAGTGGAGATATCTGGATTTCTTTAGGAA
>NW_007452500.1:0-372 GCF_000475195.1 Diaphorina citri | reverse complement strand
GACCAAGTGAAAAATGATATGAAATCATTGGATGATTTAAAATCAGGTGGGTATTTTCTTTTCTTTTGATAGCAAGAAACAGAAACTTTCAATAACTAGGTAAATTAAATCAAAGTTAGAAAAAGGGGTACTTGTGCAGAAGTCATGTCCGTGGAATATTGCTACCAAAGGAACTGGCACAAACGAGCAGTGACAAGTGTTATTATAGGGTTAGGTTAAATACAAAAAGGAGGTTTTCTTTTCCACAGACATGACTTCTGCATAATTACCAAAAAAGGGTCAATTGCTGCCGACGACAAGTAAATCCAAACAAGTCTTCTCTGACACTGTAAACTTACTATCCGTAATGTTAAACGGCCTAAAAGAAAGAAA
>NW_007452499.1:0-372 GCF_000475195.1 Diaphorina citri | reverse complement strand
GAGTATTAATATTACCTACCTATAGTCAACCGATCACATTTTTCTATTAATAACTTTATTAATAATATTATATTATAATTTAATAACAATAACCCATTCATGCGTGAAAAAAAGGGGGAAAATTTTCCTGGAAAAATAGGTACCTATAGGTATTAGGCGCCTATATTTTTTTTTAACTATACAGAAATAATTCATCATATCATATATTACTATATTATCTTCGTTCTCTCTCTATTTGAATACAGAGTTGCTCTCCCTCTCCATCCTCCTCTCCTCTCTTTTTATGCAAATGGTTTTCTTTTTAGTCCGTCCTCCCTTTATTATTACAATAGTAATAAAAAGGTATAAGGGACGGACTATTGTATTCGCTTC
>NW_007452498.1:0-372 GCF_000475195.1 Diaphorina citri | reverse complement strand
TTGGATCAAACAACACAGTAGATTTTCACACTAATCTCCCGTTTAATTCCTTTTTGCTAGAACTTCGAATGAAATCTCGTTTATTGGACATACATACTTCCGTATCATAATTATTTCTGTACATAATGTCTTTGTTTTTATGAGTCACATTAATGAGTCACACTGTAAAATGCGCAAGTTCTTCGCCAATGTCGAATAATCTCTATATTCTCTACCTTTTTTACGAAAACCCGTTTACTCAGCACTGACTCAGTCACTCAGCTTGATGAGCAGAAAATCTCTCGAAGAGCGGAATTTATATTTCCCCCTGTTATTTCGCGTTTCATAATTCATATCTTCGCATCAAGATCCAAGATAAAGGTGTGTTAGGAG
>NW_007452497.1:0-372 GCF_000475195.1 Diaphorina citri | reverse complement strand
GTCAGAGGAATAGAAATTCAATTTTATTGCAAACTGGCCCGAAATTTTTGCACTCTAGAATAGTATAGAATAGAATATTTATCTTGTTTATCCTGCTGGGAGAGGACTTATTATCCCACAGTCTAACTAAGGTCTCATATATTTTGACATATTATGGGGACACTAGGCTTTGTTTTACTGTCAGAGAAATGATAATGCGAAATGGTCCGAAATTTTTGCACTCAAGTGTATATGGGGAAGATAAAGCAAAAATGTGGAAGGCATTGAAAGAGGTTAATACAAAGCTATGTGTGTATTAGGGTGACCGTAAGGTATGGGGAGAAAAAAAAATGTTGGATTTTTGTCAACGGGAACCCCACAAAGTGTGAAGTT
>NW_007452496.1:0-372 GCF_000475195.1 Diaphorina citri | reverse complement strand
TGGGAAAATCCTACAATGCTGCAGTGAGCACCAAAGTTGTGACATAATAACACAAAGAAACTGCATTTACATTACATACATATTCGACTAGATTTAGAACTGTAATCCATGAACAACTCTGGGCTCTTTGCTTTTTTTCCCAAGAGGTTTAATAGAGGGAACTGTAACTGCTAAGTTCTTATCGTCCCGAAACCAAAGAGAGAAGAAATACAGTATGGGAGAAAGCCAGCCGTTCCGAAAGCGAACATTACCCGTTCAGGATAAAATCTGCCCCGGGCGGTGATCCCGCGGCCTAGCCCTTACTTAGCAAACAAGGTATCAACCAAGCTAACCAGGCTAACTAATGAAACCTTTTCTTGTACATAATAAAAA
>NW_007452495.1:0-372 GCF_000475195.1 Diaphorina citri | reverse complement strand
CATCTCAATCACTCCTCCATTCTCTTATTGCATCCCTTCTTTTCTCTTCCCCTTCTCTCTATCTTTTATATCTTTCTTTATCCTATCCTCTCTCCCTTGCTTCTCTTGTTACATATTTGTACAATTTCGTATTTACTTTTAAGGAATGTTTTTTCTTCTTCTTCTTCTTTTTGTTCGTAAAAATAAAGACATAAATCTTATTAGTAGGGACGGAGTGCAAGTCTTTAGTTTATTTTTGTAGAAACGAGGTGTTGTATAAAATGGTTAGCTAGATAGGTACCTACGAATTTTTTTCTTGTTCGTGTAGTTGTTCCATGAGAAATTTATTAATTTTTACCCTTTACCACATTTTCATACATAAATTTGCATTGA
>NW_007452494.1:0-372 GCF_000475195.1 Diaphorina citri | reverse complement strand
TATCTCTCCTTTTTTAGCCCGTCCTTCCTTTATTATTACGATAGTAATAAAAAAAAGTACAAGGGACGGGCTATTGTATTCGCTTCGGTGTCGTCTGTATGTCTGTCTGTCTGTGTGTGTGTCTGTCCCCATAGAAGGACTTATCCAAACCTGGTCGACCTATATATCAAATTAAAGGTCTTTTTACCAGGAAAACGAAAGTGGTGGTGCAAATTTTGTCCAGAAAACCAAAAAGCCACAAAACGAAAAAAATGGTTTTTGGGGGATTTTTTTTTTTTTCACATTTTCTCATATAAATGAGCTCTGATCTTGAAATTTGCCGCGACGACCTATGAACTCAAAGCGAGAAAGTTTTAGATAACACTTCAGTCG
>NW_007452493.1:0-372 GCF_000475195.1 Diaphorina citri | reverse complement strand
TTTTTGCTTTGAACAAGCTGTTTTTTGCTTTGAACAAGCTGTTTTTTGCTTTGAACAAGCTGTTTTTTGCTTTGAACACGCTGCTTTTTGCTTTGAACAAGCTGATTTTTGCTTTGAACAAGCTGTTTTTTGCTTTGAACACGCTGCTTTTTGCTGTGAACTTGCTGCTTTTTGCTTTGAACAAGCTGTTTTTTGCTTCGAGCAATCTGTTTCCTGCTTTGAACAAGCTGTTTCTATTTTAAAAACAGCTTTTTATAGGTAATTAATGTATGGGGTAAGTGTACCATTTATTCACCCACCTAAAAAACGTACCATTTATTGGCCCACCTGCCCACATTTATTTTTCTATTTTTTGTTTTTATGACTACAATT
>NW_007452492.1:0-372 GCF_000475195.1 Diaphorina citri | reverse complement strand
CCCAACCCGGACATCTCGACCTATCGCTTACAAGGCGCTAACTAAGAAACTAGGCTGGTGATGATGATGATGGCGGTCCAAATAATTCGTTGATGCTATTCGAAAGAATAACTAGGTATTACTCTGGTTACTTTTTTCTAATTTCAATAGGTACTGATTTCAATAAAGAAATTGATTTTGATTAGATCTTCTCTTACTAGTGTCTGAAGCTGAAGAAGCATAGGAACTTACGAACTAAATTGAATATGGAGATAGATTAATAAGATAACAAGCAGGGTCCGTCCCTCCGGGCAATTTTTAGCCCGTAGTGATTACAGAAAATCAGTACCTATGTACCTGCCTAATTTGTTTAATATTCAGTTTATTATTTTT
>NW_007452491.1:0-372 GCF_000475195.1 Diaphorina citri | reverse complement strand
GGAATGAATAGCAATAAATTCATTAAATTGAATTAGTACTTTTTATAGTAGAGCGAATACGAGATTTCATCCCTTCTAATGTTAATCAGTGGAGAAGGTTGAAATAAAATTAAAACGTTGAATGCATTCCAAGAAGAACTTCTCGTTTTAGATTCATTCCAAGGAGCAGAATCATAAAAAAAATCATCACATTCATCACAATAATAGTGAAGTCCACCTAAGAGTTGGCAGGATGACAGACCAAAGTCCAGGTGATTGCTCTTTCCTTAAGGAATTTACAATGAGTAGAAGTTTATCTCAACTCTTCAACACCGTCCCCAGATTCCTATAAGCTTAACCCATCCTTTAGGACTGTTTACCCTTACAGCTAAG
>NW_007452490.1:0-372 GCF_000475195.1 Diaphorina citri | reverse complement strand
AAAAAACTCATAACATACATTTTTCATATAAATGGTATACCCATCCGTATAAGCAGAGCTTGTGCCACGGATGGGGAGCTTCCGTGTCGGAGCTTATATTATAGTGTCGAGCTTCCTGATAAATTACAGCTCCGGAATCCAGTCACCTTAGTTTTTTTCTCAGTGTACAATATGGGGAGGGTCCCTATTTTAGCGCCCACCGTAGAGGGGACGGGACGTTACCTACATGGAGAACGGTTTCAGTACCCATCGCCGGCGCCTGGCCGCCTAAAGTCGGCGTTACCGGTGACTTTGCCGCCCGTGTTGTAGGTAGATATGGCGGTGATTGAGGAGGTAAACACGTTAGGCAGCCGCAGCACTTGATGCCCGATA
>NW_007452489.1:0-372 GCF_000475195.1 Diaphorina citri | reverse complement strand
CTACTCAATATCATGTGTGAACAACTATGGATGAGAGATCAGGAGTACTTGCTCAAACAGGGACTTTCATCTTGAAATGTTGCAATCAGTCTTCTTCAAATGTGCAATCAGGTAGAAACACACTACCATCACGTCACGTGAAGTCATGGGGAGTCAGAAAGATGTAGTTCAAAATTTTCCCATATTGTAGGTAATTTCGTTCAGGACAGCCATACTAACATGTAACGTGATGGTAGTATAGCTGTCCTGAACGAAATTACATAGGTGCAATATTATGGGGAAACTTTGAACTTGATCAATTCCCGCCCGGGGCGGACTTTGTCCTAAATAGATTAGGTTCGTTCTCAAAACGACTGCGACTGGCTTTCTCCT
>NW_007452488.1:0-372 GCF_000475195.1 Diaphorina citri | reverse complement strand
TTGTGACATTAGTTTGTTGCTGAATGAAGGGTAAAGTCCCTGTCACTAAATTAGGGGTTCTTGGGAATTAAAGCCTGGAGTTATCCCTGATTTCTGTACAGTGTGTACAACACATAACTACATATCCTAAATATATACAGCCCCTTGTGTAACTGACTCACATATACAAATTCTAACCCACTTCTAGATGAGCTAGGAAGATGCGGTTTTCACCATTGGATTCCTTATTTTTTGTACATAGGTACTGGGAAAAATCAGAAACTCCCGAAATTCCAAACCGTTCCCGAGATATTTACGTTTTTTAGTCCTCCCATAAGAAATACACGGGGAACACGCTTTGAGGCCAGCAAAACTTTTCCTATGTTTAATATT
>NW_007452487.1:0-372 GCF_000475195.1 Diaphorina citri | reverse complement strand
CCCCCGCCACTCACAATCAGTTTTTGGACTGATGCGATCATCGGTCCATCGCATGCGATAAAACTCATCGTGAGTAGCAGGCTAGTAATTTTTACAACGAGCTTTGAAAAATTCAGCCAGCCTAGTTAGATAGGAAGGTAGAATAGAATAGAATATACCTTGTTTATCCTGCTGGGATAGGACTGATGGGAGGACGGGATAGGAGGAAGGTAGACACAAAAAGGCCACTCCGAGGCTTATAGATGTGGGGGCGAACAGCCCTAAAGGATGGGTTAAGCTTCTACGAATCTATATTATAGGAAGGTAGCGCGTCTGCCTTGTATGCCCTAAAGGATGGATTAAGCTTCTATGAATCTATATTATAGGAAGGTA
>NW_007452486.1:0-372 GCF_000475195.1 Diaphorina citri | reverse complement strand
TGGAACAAGATAGACTTAAGGTGACGGAACGTATACGTGACGAATAAGTGTGCGTGAACCTTAAACGTAGAAACACACTACTATCACGTCACGTCAGGTTACGTGTACTCATGGGGAGTAAGAAAGATGTAGTTCAAAGCTTTCCTTTAATATTTTAGCTAGGTAAATCCGTTGATAGTAGCCACAGCTCACGTGACGTGATAGTGGTGTGTCTTTCTTTCGGACCTTAAAGAAGAGATCTTTAAGGTTCACGCACACTGTCTGATGCACTAATTTGGACTTAGTGGCCTGAGATGCCTCGTCTAATGGTTCACACTAGACTTAGTTGAATGGCAAGTTATTATCCCAACTTCCGGTCAATAAAAATCTTCT
>NW_007452485.1:0-372 GCF_000475195.1 Diaphorina citri | reverse complement strand
GAAAATTTTGGGACTTGGGCGAAAAAACTGACTAGGTGTGTGTATTAGACATTGGTACCTTTTATTGCCCGATCTTACCACAGAGAATTTTCAGTTAAACCAGAGTTCAAGAAATACTGGCCTATGTAGATCAAATGAATGGAGCTCAAGTTGTTCAACTCCTATACTTTTTTCGATCTCTGTATGGGTTTCTAATAAAAGTAATGTAATAGAGAGTAAAAAGTGGAAGAAAAAACCCCTCTCAAACTGTATAATATAAATAGTTTACTTGTCTTCCAATGGAATGAAAGCGGGCAGACGGAATGGGGAGGTTGAGATGGCGTAGGTAGCTGCAGTCTTAATCACATTAGTAAGATTTATTCGACCACCCAA
>NW_007452484.1:0-372 GCF_000475195.1 Diaphorina citri | reverse complement strand
TGCAATTTATAATGAACATACTTATACCAAATCTCAGGGTCACGAACCACATAACTACAATACAAGAAAGAATAAAAACAAAAATAAAAATAAATATACCCCATAAATATCTACTTTTTATTAGATAGTTAAATTACTCCCATTTTACATTATTTTTATGGATACATCAAATCATGATCCAAACACATCAAACCAGTCTGACCCAAATTTCAAGGATAAGTTCTATAATAAATTCAACATCATTCAATGGAATACAAACGGATACTATAACAAACTGAATGAAATAAAATTGCTCCTTGAGAAATTTTCTCCAAAGGTTCTATGTCTTCAAGAAACTCATTTATCTGAGAAAAATGTAATTAATTTGAAAAA
>NW_007452483.1:0-372 GCF_000475195.1 Diaphorina citri | reverse complement strand
TGTGTCCAATATACTGTTCCGGTTCCGAGATCCGGACCTGCGTGCCATGTTCGGGGTGAGTTTATAGAATAGAATATACATAGTACATAGAATAGAATATATAGCCCCGGACTATCCGGACTCGGCCAAGAATCAGCCAAAGCGACTCCATGTGTCCAATATACCGTTCCGGTTCCGAGATCCGGACCTGCGTGCCATGTTCGGGGTGAGTATATAGAATATACTTTGTTTATACTGCCAGCATAGGACTGAAAGATCCCTTTATTCTCGCAGACTAAACTTTAAACAGGGAAAATACCAGCCTGAATTTCCCTTGCTAAAGAAATAGCAAAGGTTGAGTGCGAAGGGCACCCACTCGTAAAATTTGTAGCC
>NW_007452482.1:0-372 GCF_000475195.1 Diaphorina citri | reverse complement strand
GAATTCGTCTCTGTAAATCTGGAAACGTGATATGACTACAAAATTTCCTTTCTAAATTTACATAGGTACTTGGATGTTCGAATTCGTTTTGTATGTGTATCGTATAAGTATGCACTTGAAGGCTAAGATATTTTTTTCGTGAAGTAACCGAGGTGCCCCATTCAGGTAATAGAGCTAATAAAAGTCAAGTACCACTGGCACCCAGTCTTATCACATTGTACCTTTTGATGTTTTTGTGCACGTCATAGTGGCAATAGAAAACTTAGATGATGTATCAGTATGGCAGGTATAGGTCTTATATATGCAGGCAGCTTCGCCCGCGAATACTAAACATAGGTACCTTCAGATATATATACTAGGAAATTTACAAAC
>NW_007452481.1:0-372 GCF_000475195.1 Diaphorina citri | reverse complement strand
AACGCCTCCCGATCAATCTGAAACAAAGAAAAAGTGAAACATCAATGAAACAGAATCCTTAGCAGTAGGAGCTCTTGTTAAGAGGTTTGATAGAAGTAACTGTAACTGCTAATGTCCTGTCGTCCCGAAATCGAAGAGAGAAGGGAGACAGGATAGGAGAAAGCCAGCCGTTCCGAGAACGAGCCTTATCAGTTCAAAATAAAATATTAGTGGAGATGTCAACACTCCCAATATTGGTGGAGATGTCAAAACTCCCAATATGGGTGGAGATGTCAAAACTCCCAATATTAGTGGAGATGTCAAAACTCCCAATATTGGTGGAGATGTCAATACTCCCAATATTGGTGGAGATGTCAATACTCCCAATATTGG
>NW_007452480.1:0-372 GCF_000475195.1 Diaphorina citri | reverse complement strand
ATAAAAGAATCTTGTAAACAGAAAAACAAAAACGTCGTCATAAAACATCATATGGTCAAAATGAAACAAAGAAGAGAGCGAGAAAGAGAGAGAGAGAGAGGAGATAAAACAAATATTTAAAGAGCAACGAAAATTGTTCGTTTTATGAACCATCATTCCACTCACAAGATTTTCAGTGCTTTTTCTCTCTCCCTCTTTCTTTTTCATCCGTTATCCCTGTCTCTCTCCCTCCCATGTATCCTGTCTCTTTTACCTTCCCAACCTCTTTCTCGCTCTCTTTTGTCAAACCATTTCCTATAGGTACCCACCCTTCTACCCTTGAATCGTCAGCTCCCATGGCGTACTGGTCACTGCGCTCGCCTTGCACGCGGG
>NW_007452479.1:0-372 GCF_000475195.1 Diaphorina citri | reverse complement strand
TTCCATGTCAAATTGGTAGCTTTATGACTTCATCCCAAAGTTACATTGTAAGGAGTGAAAAGTCTCGAAAAATAAGTAGGTACTAGACATCTACACTGACAGCTATTTGCAGGAAGGACCCGTATTTTATCCTACAAATAAGATAAGTAGCAAGTCTGGAAAAAAATCTGAAGGTTTGTTCAAAGCCCATCATAGGAGGACAAGGTATTGTGATGCTTTAGCTTTAGCTTTAGAGTTTAGAATCTTCCATTGTACAAGAGAGGCCGTAAGAGACATGGGTAAACCGAAGGACAGACAGGTAAAAAGTATCGCAAAGAAGAGAATGAAAAAGAAATTTTTGCAGAGTTTCTTTTGTAAAGGACACTAGAGAAA
>NW_007452478.1:0-372 GCF_000475195.1 Diaphorina citri | reverse complement strand
TAAAGGCAAGCAGTAATTAAAGAATCTGGTTGACTAATGCAGTAATGCCTTACCTTTGACAACAGGAGTGTTCTCTGGAATAGTACTACTGTGTGCAAGTACTGCATGCTTGATAGAGTCTGGTACTTTATCCTGGCTAGAGTTTTCCATTTTATAACTACAACGTCTACAACTATTCTTCTGGAGAAGAGAGGTTGAGCCTCATCAGATCATGAATGTGAAATCCCCTTGGAAAACTTGAGTCTGGTTGATTATCCTCACTAACCACCAATGCGATATGTTCTATTTAGGGTGTTTTATATAATTATAAAAGGAATTAAGGGACATAACTGATAGAACTTTAAAATTTTATCTTATCAAACACTACCTATA
>NW_007452477.1:0-372 GCF_000475195.1 Diaphorina citri | reverse complement strand
AGGTTTTCCGAGTGACCTGCCGATGGTTTATATTTAAAAATGAAGTTTTTTGTTTTCCTTGGATGTGGTCATGAATCGAATTTGAGAATAGAATAGGATAAAATATGAATAGACTAAAAAAGAATATGAATAGAATAGAATACGAATAGAATAGAATATACACTCGCGAGGAGGAGGTCCCTGGAGAAGGTTTTCCGAGTGTTCTGCCGACATCGAATTTGAGAATAGAATAGGATAAAATATGAATAGACTAAAAAAGAATATGAATAGAATAGAATACGAATAGAATAGAATTTTTTAGGTAGGTTTAGACGAAGCGAGTCTACTCGCGCATTTACCTCGCTTCCGCTCCCTCGCGTCGTGTAGATGGGT
>NW_007452476.1:0-372 GCF_000475195.1 Diaphorina citri | reverse complement strand
TATCTAGGTAGGTTGAAGAAACCGTATCTAGGTAGGTTGAAGAAACCGTATCTAAGTAGGTTGAAGAAACCGTATCTAAGTAGGTTGAAGAAACCGTATCTAGGTAGGTTGAAGAAACCGTATCTAGGTAGGTTGAAGAAACCGTATCTAGGTAGGTTGAAGAAACCGTATCTAAGTAGGTTGAAGAAACCGTATCTAGGTATCAAGTAGTCTTCATACTCCCTATGAAAAGGATTAAAATTACTTTAAAACACCTATAAAAATTGTAAGAAAACTACAAAAAGAATTAAGAACAGAATCAATCTCAAAAAACTGATGAAGAAACTTTGATAAAGGTAAGTTCACTAGGTCAGATTATAATTCCTATGTTGT
>NW_007452475.1:0-372 GCF_000475195.1 Diaphorina citri | reverse complement strand
GAATCTATAGATATTTAGGAAGAGCGTTCGTTTAGCATGTCTGCATGTCCAAGCAGTTTCGCAGAAGCATGCAGGTAATCTGCATGACGAGTGCCGCGTGTTTTCGAATTGTTAAAAAAAAAGAATAAATTAAAATTGTTTATTAATATTTTAATGACTAAAAATAGCATTAAACCAGCTGAATAAATAAAAAATTAGCAGGGGTTATAAATGATACTAACTTTTCCTAAAATAATACAATATGTGTGGAGGAATCGTATAACAATAGTAGGTATAATATCTATTAACGTGATATGTATATCAAGATGTTAACTTTCCAATAATAAAATTATATTATTATACTATTATAAACTATATATATATGTATATTTT
>NW_007452474.1:0-372 GCF_000475195.1 Diaphorina citri | reverse complement strand
AGGGGGGGGGCGAGGGGGTCCTAAATACGGTCCTGTCGTCTCGAGCTGAAAATGACATCAACGTTTTTGTCGCTTCGTAAAAGTTCTCTTCATTGTCTATGTAAATTTTAACTCTCATGTACAAACAGTATATTAAGTATATAGAATTAACTCTACGTACAGTGCATAGAAAATAGAAACCCTATATGTACGAACAAGTTTTACATAGCAAGTCTATATAGGTAGTGTAGGTACATGTAAGTATTCGTAAGACAGGATAAAGTTCAGACAAAGTACGTAGCAAAGTTATGGCTCGAAAAGCTATGTACTTCAACTGATGTACCTAGGTATGTTGAAAACATATACATTGTATTTAATAATAATGTCTGGAGA
>NW_007452473.1:0-372 GCF_000475195.1 Diaphorina citri | reverse complement strand
AAGGAGAGGAAGGGGACCCCAAAACGGATATTTCCACCCATTTCCCGATTGTAAACTTTTCATTGCAAAAAGTTCTTAAGAAATGAAAAATTGGAGAAGGTGGCTTAAACAGAAAGAGTTGGGGTAGAGAGATAGATAAAATAGTGGGGTCAGATGGGGTAAGATGAGGTTCCTGGGTCTTATAGTAGGGTGACAGGGGGTAAGATGAGGTTCCTGGGTCTTAAAGTAGGGTGACAGAGGGTAAGATGAGGTTCCCGGGTCATATAAAGGGTGTTCCAATATCCAACAAGAACACCCTGATTTGTTATTTCATTCTCAGCCTACCCCATGCTTTGATTTGTTTGAATTTGATGCCAGGTTGTTCCTTAATGT
>NW_007452472.1:0-372 GCF_000475195.1 Diaphorina citri | reverse complement strand
AATCTATTATTTTCTCACAGTAACAGATACTTCAGCTTCACCAGTCTTACATGACGGGAAATAGGTACATGTGAGTGTAAAGTGGCCGTAATGAGATGCATGAAGGTTACATACCATGGCGAGGGGAAGTCAATATTAATTTAAACAAAATATGAGAGACAAGAAACAGTGCTCCCCAAGTATCCTTAACAATCTAGGAGCAACATGTGTTAGGTAGTTGACAAACGGTCTGTATTTAATCTTTTCTTCTTCTTTTTTTGTGAACGGATTTGATAGAGGGAACTGTAATTGCCAAGTTCTTATCATCCCAAAAGTCGAAAAGGACCGGGGTTGCAGAAAGCCAGTCGGAGACGAACCTTATCTGTTTAGGAT
>NW_007452471.1:0-372 GCF_000475195.1 Diaphorina citri | reverse complement strand
AATAGGAGCAGGCAGGTAATCATCGTCATCATCTTCCTCATAATCATCATCCAGATAATCTTCATAATCATCTTCCTAAAAATAAACAAAAATCAAACATGCTTGGAAAACTGTACAAGATTAATTAACATTATTCTTACCGTTTCTATTATTACTGGATACTAGGATACTGGATACTAATAATAGAAACGGTAAGAATAATGTTAATACATAGGATGTCTAATATAAACCTAACAAATAATCGCCAAGATTAATTAATTTTTAATTTATCAAGTTTCCATTTATTTTTTGACGCAGCTCCCATGGCGTAGTGGTCACTGCACTCGCCTTGCACGCGGGAGACCCGGGTTCGATTCCCGACGGGGTCAAGAA
>NW_007452470.1:0-372 GCF_000475195.1 Diaphorina citri | reverse complement strand
AAAGAGAGATGGAGAGAGGAAGAAAGAGAGAGAGAGAGAGAGAGAGAAGGAGAGAGAGAGAGACCTTTTGTTGTCAACAGCATAGATTTCTTTTTCTCTCTTTTCTGGATCTGAAATTTATTTATTGCTACAAATGATGATTCTCAAGATGTTTTGCCATTTCTTTGCTTTTGGATATATGTAGCTTATTCTAGTCGCTCAATTTTATGACTTGACTTGGTCTCGAACCACCAACCTCCAGATTCGCAGTCTACCAAGCTAACCACTACACCTCTAAGGTTAGTTTCTAGTCCACTACGTTGGGCGCTTTTCCATGTTTTATTTTACTGTCAAAGTACCTAAACTCAGTACGTAATTACCTACGTACCTTTA
>NW_007452469.1:0-372 GCF_000475195.1 Diaphorina citri | reverse complement strand
CTCTCTCTCTCTCTCTCTCTCTCTCTCTCTCTCTCTCTCTCTCTCTCTCTCTTTCTTTCTTTCTTTCTTTTTTGTCCTCTCTCTTTCTCTTTCTTTTTTTCTCTCTCTCCCTGTCTCTCTCTCTCTCTCTTTCTCTTTCTTTTTTCTCTCTCTCTTCTCTCTCTCTCCCTCCCTGTCTCTCTCTCTCTCTTTATTTTATCTTTCTTATCCTTCTTCATCTCCTCCTTCTCCCCCTCTTCCTCCTTCCTCTTCTTTTTCTCCTTCTCCTCCTTCCTTTTCTTCTTCCTCCCCTCCTCCTTATTTTTCTCTTTCTCCTCCTCCTCCTCCTCCCCCGAGCTCTCAAAACAGTCCAAATCCCAGTGGAAAGCACAG
>NW_007452468.1:0-372 GCF_000475195.1 Diaphorina citri | reverse complement strand
GACAAATAGAAATGAGAAAAAACCCCTTGGAAAGAAGTTTACTCTTCTCAGCCAAAACCCTTCGTAATAATCCATCAATACTTTCATTTGGATTTTGGAGGAATTGATGTAAAGGAAATCAGGGACTTGAAATGAAATTTTGACCAAAAATAACCCTAATGAAATTTTCATTAGGGTTATTTTTGATTTTTCTTTTGAGTGATTTTTGTATTTTAATAAATTTACTTTTGTACACCCTGTAGTTTTTGCGATGGTGGATGGAGCTTTGAAACTATATTTTCCATTGCGAATTTTACATATTCGTACCATGCTTAATATTGATCATAATACCAATGTGTTTATAGTGATGATTGCATTGATTGTTTCCATCCC
>NW_007452467.1:0-372 GCF_000475195.1 Diaphorina citri | reverse complement strand
CTTGGCAATAAAGGTGGGGATTCATACACGAGTTCAACCTTGGTTTCAAACTAGGTCTGTAGTTAGATCTTGGTTCAAGACTTTCAAGAGTCTAAAATTATTGGAAAAATGAATATCTCTTTAGAAACCCATAAATCTCTAGGTAGGTACGCAAAGTTGAATGGACCAGTCATCGTAGGATCACTGAACTGACGCAACATATCACGTGGTTAGGATCTGGTCGGGTGATCATTTGCTAATTCTGCTGTTTTTAACAGACTTGTACAGAAAACATACAGGAGAAGACAAGGAGAGAAAGAGTCAATGACATTTTCCATGATACCTTTTTGTCCTTAACGGCTCTAACCAACTTAAATTTTACCCAACTTTTAC
>NW_007452466.1:0-372 GCF_000475195.1 Diaphorina citri | reverse complement strand
TTTCTTCTTTGTTTAGGTACGTGTACAAATACCTTACAGCCAAATGGGTGAAAATTACCAAAATCAATTGATTTCTTGGCACCGGTCCATACTTCAATGGGAGTACCATTTTCTGTACATACTGTGTGGTTTAGAGTGTAAGTCATATAATTCACTGCTTCAGCCCACAAGTGTTTGCCTAGATTTTGAGCGTACAAGACAGTGCGAGCTCCTTCTACAATAGTTCTGAGGTCTCTCTCAGCCTTGCCGTTTTGCTGTGGAGTATAAGCACAAGATTTTTGATGTGTTATACCTAAAGAATCTGTCACTACTTTGACATCTTGGTTCACTTCTTCAAGGCCATTGTCTGTTCTAAGGATTTTTACTTTATGA
>NW_007452465.1:0-372 GCF_000475195.1 Diaphorina citri | reverse complement strand
TTTTGCTTTCTTTATTTCGGAGTTGGAATACGCAAGTTTGTAGAGTACGAAGTAGGTACCTCTCATGTCCATATGAGATCTTTTGAATAGAGAATTAGCAATAGAAAGTAAAAATATCACTGTCTCCCAGCTATCAATACGCGTATTTTCCTTTCGCGATTTTTATGGTGGTAGTGGTGGAAGGTGGGGAAATGAAACATTGCCTGGCGTATCATTTATTTATTTCCCTATTTCCTACCACCATGGAAATTGTGAAATGCAAATACGACTAATAAGCTACTCATGTGTCGTAGTTAGTACTTTTTAGATGTTTCCCCTTTTTAAACTTCTCCCACAAATTTGTTGTTCTATAAAATCTAGACATTTTATTGT
>NW_007452464.1:0-372 GCF_000475195.1 Diaphorina citri | reverse complement strand
TATTATTATTATTTTTTCTTTAGAGCACTTTGTAACAATGGAGAGGTCTTAGAATCTTAGATGTAAGTGAAAAGAGGACAGGATAGGACATGAGAAAGCCAGTCATTCCTAAAACAAACCCTATCTCTGTTTAGGATAAAGTTTGTACCAGGACAGGAAGCGAACTCACGACCTAGCGCTTACAAGGCAAGTGTGCTACCTTCCAGGCTGACTAAGTCCAATGAATTACCTTTGGTTCCCAGAAACTCTGATTCATCTCGAAAACTAGGAAAGTCTTCAATGACAGTGGACAAAAGTTTGGTAGCAGAGCTGTTGGCTTTCTTGACAACATTTTCAAATGAACCTAGAATGACAAATGGCTTAATTAATTGG
>NW_007452463.1:0-372 GCF_000475195.1 Diaphorina citri | reverse complement strand
CGAAGAAAGTAGTGTTACATTACTAGCTTCACCTAGTGGAAAGAGAACACAATATAATTTTGTATTGTAGGTACAATGCTACAATTGCTGTCCACCGATTGCGCCGCGGCGACTTCACTTAAAAAGGCCCTTTTCAGGGCCACCACAATTTCTGATTAGACTCTTCTTCTTCTCCTCCTCCTCTCACGGTCGAAGAAAGTAGTGTTACATTACTAGCTTCACCTAGTGGAAAGAGAACACAATATAATTTTGTATTGTAGGTACAATGTACATCCATCCAAAACAATACTCGTCCCTATGTAAGTTTTGTGTGAAACCGCACACCATCAGGTAAGAGAAGAATACCTAGGTAGATTTTTTCTTTTTTTACTT
>NW_007452462.1:0-372 GCF_000475195.1 Diaphorina citri | reverse complement strand
GACCGTCTACCTGATAGTAAGTAGCTGGCCTAAGCAACCACTTATGGCGGAGTTAAAACCAAGCCCGTACAACGTTGCATTACTCTAGTGATACGTCGGGATCTGATACATCTAACGTGCTGTTGCCGCTGGCTATGATTTTTATAGCCTATTTTTATGATTGTTAAGGTGTATTCACACATAGTCTACCGGCCGTCAATCGACATCTATTCACATTGATCAATGGTCGACTAGGTATAATTATGTAGACACACCTTTTCTAATTGTCGTAAGTATTCTATTTTTTGCATACTTAATAGTATACTTGGTAGGTATTATACATAGAGAGTGATGTTTTCCTTTGACTGTTTGATAAAATAATAATTTGTTGGA
>NW_007452461.1:0-372 GCF_000475195.1 Diaphorina citri | reverse complement strand
TCGAACCGTTTCTTCCGAATCAAGCAAGAAGACTCCTACTCTGAACTAAAAGAAATATGTGCTGGAGTACCACAAGGCGGTGTACTTGGTCCCATCCTGTAACTGCTTTACACCAGTGACATACCAGAAGAAGAAGAAAATACAATCGCCACATTGCGGACGACACCGCATTTCTGGCAATAGATGAAACTACCCAGGGAACATCCAATAAACTAAACAACACTCTCTCCAGATTCGAAAGATGGACTTCTAAATGGAAGATCAAGCTAAATGAGACCAAGTCCGTACATGTTGATCTTATATTATAAGAACGAGATCCATTCACATTTCACACACTGATCGCTCTATCTCTAGAACCACAACACCTACAAA
>NW_007452460.1:0-372 GCF_000475195.1 Diaphorina citri | reverse complement strand
ACAAGGCTGATGAACAAATGAACATGTGGGTTTTTTTTTTAACCAAATGTTAAACATGGGGCTTAAACAAATGATGAACATGGGGTTGCAACCAAATTTTAAACATTGAGCCAGCAGTTATACCTACAGTGCAATATAGTCCTAAAATGGACGTGGCACATAAGGGATCAGGAAGAGACCGCCTTAACATAGTAATAAGTTATACCGTGGCGGTAAACCTCTATGTAATATGTTGCCAGCCTAGTCAGCTTGGAGAGCAGCCCGTCTGCGCTGTAAGCCCTATGGGTGTGAGATTTCCGTCCGGGCAGATTTTATCCTAAAACAAATAATAAGTTTCGGCCTCTCTTTGCTTTCCGCACGATAAGACCTTAA
>NW_007452459.1:0-372 GCF_000475195.1 Diaphorina citri | reverse complement strand
AAAAGTTAATATAGAACATAAAAACAAGCATCATTCAATAGGATAAGGAAAGTCGTGTGATGTTCACACCAGATTTTTGATGTTTTCAGAGATTTACACATCACACATTTGGAGCATTTTGATTTGAATGGCATATGGCAGTGATATTGATAGAGACTTGGATAATGGTCTTCATCATTATTTTCGACATGTGAATTGCTGAAGCCAGCCTAATTATAAACAAGGTATAGGTATTCTGCTCTATTCTAATAATGAGACTACCACTAAATTTGCGGAACCTACCACCTCTGGTGGTTCCACCTTCTTCTTCTTCTTCTTCTTCTTCTTCTTCTTCTTCTTCTTCTTCTTCTTCTTCTTCTTCTTCTTCTTCTT
>NW_007452458.1:0-372 GCF_000475195.1 Diaphorina citri | reverse complement strand
GGATAGGAGAAAGACAGAGAGAAGGAAGACAGGATAGGAGAAAGACAGGATCGGGAGGGAATCGGTTTTCTGTCATTGTGTAACTGCTAAGGCCTTTAGTGACGGAGGCTTAACCTCTTTAATATTTTCATTTTTGTAAATTCGTTTTGGACATGGAGGGAACAAGGAATCCAGATATTGCTTCTGGGCGTTCAAGGATTTGAAAATCCCAGTCGTTCAAACACCGTAAGATATAGCATGCCAATCTCATGATGTAAACTAACAGTACTTCTAATAAATAGTTCTAAGACTCACAGACAATTTAATTACAAAAACGTCGAGTTAAAAGCTGAAACTCACTTCATTTATGGTCGATCTCGCCACTGAGAGTTA
>NW_007452457.1:0-372 GCF_000475195.1 Diaphorina citri | reverse complement strand
GCATCAAAGGATATTATCAAAAGTAAATTTATATTGTAAACAAAGGTCAGAGAAAATTTGAGACTTGGGTCGATTGATCATGATACCCAGTCTTTGTATTAGTCGAGCCGAAAAATTAATTATAATAATTATTATCCCTGGCAAATTTACAATAAACATAAATAAAATAAGATTGAAATGAGGTTTAATCTTGATAATAGAAGACAGTTACCAAATCTAATCTGAAATGCGACGACCTTTTGCTTTGATGGACTGATGTTGAGGACTCCAGAAACTAATTTTTAATAAAGGCAATCTTTGTCTTTCAAACTTAGATACCTACCTATGTATAAAAAGAGTTTTACTTTAAAAAAAAAAAAAAAAAAAAAAAAA
>NW_007452456.1:0-372 GCF_000475195.1 Diaphorina citri | reverse complement strand
AAAAAATAAATCTTGTAAAAATAAATTACTTACAGTTTCCAAAGTTACTAGTCAAGTGAAGACGTTGTTCTTTTACCTATACCAATAAGTTGTTCGCGTTTTCAAGGAGGAGCGCGTATTAGAAAGAAGAAGAAGGAGGAGGAGGAGGAAGGAGAAGACGAAGATAGGTGGTATTATTTCTGAAGTGACGATCCGCAAGATTTCTATCAACTAAGGTAAGTAGATACCGACATACTCAGCAAAATTACGAACGTCTAATGTACTTGTACCTATTGTAGATCTTAGACACAGTTCTCTCTCTCTCTTTCTCCTTCTCTCTCTCTCTCTCTCTGTCTCTCTCTCTCTCTTTTCTTATATTTCCTCGGAATCTTG
>NW_007452455.1:0-372 GCF_000475195.1 Diaphorina citri | reverse complement strand
CTTTCAAAATCCCCCCCCCCCCACCATCACCTTAAAAGAAGATTTCTCTCCACCTTTATGTAGATGATGCTCACTTTTATGCAGATTCTCACTTTCAGGCTCTCACTTTCTTACGCCGCCGCCGCCGCCTCCTCCTCCTCCTCTTCCTCTATGCTAATTTCTAATGCCTATTTTCACAAAAAGAAATCTCTCACAGAACACAGAAGTTCCCACGATTCTCACCAAGATGGGAAAAAAAGACAGGCACATTATTTTCACCTCCACAGGTACTAGTCGATACCTACGGAAGTGTCCAAATAAAATTAAAGCAAAAATTTTAAACTGTTTTTTTTTTTATTATTATTATTTTATTTTTTTGTCCGTCCTTCCTTT
>NW_007452454.1:0-372 GCF_000475195.1 Diaphorina citri | reverse complement strand
GCTCTACAGTCTACAAAGGGTTAACTTATCTCTACTCGGCACACAAGGGTTAAACTTACCGTACATGAAGCTTCGTGAAGTTTTCCCAGCTTGGGTCGTATAAACGGCCTGCAAGAAAATAACAGATTTTACAATGCGGTTATGTTGAATATATATGCACGATTTGTTTATTAAACCCTAGTGGTACTAGTTTAGCCAACACCTGAGAGCAGCCTGAGACGCGTTTCGTTCTTATATTTGAACTCATCAGTTAGACATAGCTCTCAGGTGCTGGCCAAGAATTGGAAGTGTTATTTTATACTTCAGAGATGGAAATTGTGGAGAAACGAGAACCTGCGTTTTCTATGTAAGATTATATTTGTGTTGAGTGTT
>NW_007452453.1:0-372 GCF_000475195.1 Diaphorina citri | reverse complement strand
TAGGGATGTTTTATTCTCATCATCACTGGAATAGCCTATTCTTTGGAAATCATCACTAAAAATTTTCTTTTTTGATTTAATTTCTTTCCCTTCTGATTTGAACAATTTTCTCTTGCATGACGAAGTTTTTCCAGATCCATTCTCTTCAATACTCAGAACATTCTGAAGTACTTTTTCTGGAGTGTTGTTGTTAGCTATTCTTGTTTGTTCAGGTGTTTCCTCATCTTTGTCATGTTGATTTTCTTTAATTTTAGACTTATTAATTATGTCCTCATCGTTATCTGATTCATCATCTTCTGATTTAACAGGTGATTCTAGTAAGATATTTTCTATCATTACATTACTCGTAATTTTCTCACTTGGATCCATTTT
>NW_007452452.1:0-372 GCF_000475195.1 Diaphorina citri | reverse complement strand
ACTTCACTATAACTTCTGGTGCAATATTTATTTTTATTCTTAAGCAACTTTCCCGACCTCTTTCGTTCTATCGGCAACATTTTGCGTTCCAAGGGCGAATTTATGGGGATGAAAATAAAAAGGACTAAACTAAATAGGAGAAAAAGAACAAGTACCACCTACTAAGTGGGATGAATCATAAAACATAGTGGATGATTGGAGTGAATGAAGGAGAAAATAAAAGAAGAAGCAGTAGAAGGAGAAGAAGATGAAGAAGTAGGAGGAGGCGGAGGAGAAGAAGAAGGAGGAGGAGGGGGAGGAGGAAAAGAAGAAGAAAGGAAAGTAACACAGAAATTTGAGGTATTATTGGCTAAATTGAATCACCCAAAAAAG
>NW_007452451.1:0-372 GCF_000475195.1 Diaphorina citri | reverse complement strand
CCGTCCATTTTGATTAGTTCATGTTTGATTAATTCAGTGCTGAAAATCATTAGCATTGTACCAATCAATCTTTATCAAACCTAGGTACCTATGTATATTTATTTTTATCCTGTCATGGATTAAGAAAATAACAGTAAAATCTGAATATCTTTATTTTACGTTACGGTGTACTTGTACTTTTACAGACCGTATTACGTATTACAAAAGGTATGGAAATGCATGTATTTGGGTCCCTGGGTAGGTAACACCATGGAATTTTGACGTTGCAATATTATCAGAAGTAGAGCATGTATTGTATGTACAATATACAAATTTACAAACATACAAGGGTCAAACATTGTGATTAAATTTTCTTGCATGATAATCCAGTGC
>NW_007452450.1:0-372 GCF_000475195.1 Diaphorina citri | reverse complement strand
AAATGAATAGAATAGAATATATCCTGATTATACTGCCAGAATGAGACTGAAAAGTCCCTTTACTCCGGCAGTCTAAACCAGGTCTTATGTATTTGGTAAAAAATAGGTGTAAATTTTATAAAATAAAAACCTTGCTTGAAATAAAAAAAAGGCGAAAAAATAAGTTCCCTCTATCAATCCTCTTAGAAAGTTAAATTTACCTCGTTCTTGGGGAAAAATAGGGCAATTTTTTTACCTCGTTTCGGCCATCCTGTGCTCTGACTGACACCTCCAGCCGGACTGTTCGGATCCAGGAGAGAATTGTACAGACCTACATCCGTCGCAAACGCCACTGGCCGCTGCTCCTGTGAATATGTAATGAGAACATTGTTG
>NW_007452449.1:0-372 GCF_000475195.1 Diaphorina citri | reverse complement strand
AGGTAGAGGCCACCGAAGTATGTCATTGTTCGAAAATTATTCTTGCTAGTAGATAAAATAGCACGCCAATAAGTTTTTTTTTTCTTTCCTAGGCGCTTTAGTAAGGTCGTTCTCGTCGGTTTCCGGTTGACTAGATCATATGGTAGAGGCGTTTGCAATAGAGAGAGAGGGAGCTGACACCTTCAGCCAATAAGTTCTTCTTATTTTGCCATTATCGACAAAAGTCGATTCAGAAAATGCCTCAATTGTTTCAAGTGTTTCCCTCAGTGTTTTTTCTCATACATCAGAACACCAAACACCAGTCAGTATTTACCCATGTACAATGTTAACTCGGTACTCGGTATCTAGGTTGTTTTGCCATTTTCAACTCAT
>NW_007452448.1:0-372 GCF_000475195.1 Diaphorina citri | reverse complement strand
GTTCGCGGATTTGGCGATTTTGTTCGCGGATTTCGCGATTTTGTTCGCGGATTTCGCGATTTTGTTCGCGGATTTCGCCATTACGTTCGCGGATTTCGTGATTATGTTCGCGGATTTGGCAATTTTGTTCGCGGATTTGGCGATTATGTTCTAGGATTTCGCGATTATGTTCGCGGATTTGGTGATTATGTTCGCGGATTTCACGATTTTGTTCGCGGATTTCGCGATTTTGTTCGCGGATTTTGCGATTATGCTCGCGGATTTCGCGATTTTGTTCGCGGATTTGGCGATTACGTTCGCGGATTTGGCGATTATGTTCGCGGGTTTCGCGATTATGTTCGCGGATTTCGCGATTATGTTCGCGGATTTCGC
>NW_007452447.1:0-372 GCF_000475195.1 Diaphorina citri | reverse complement strand
TTACAAAATACCTTCTCGTCTTGTCCCTTCCTTGTTTCCTTCTTACCCCTCTTCTTTCCTTGTCCCTTTTCTTCTTTCCTATTACTCCTTCGCTTTTTCCATATTGCCCCTTCCCTTTTTGTTTCCCCTTATTTTCTTCCTGTCCCTTTCTTTTTCCCTTATTGATGATGTCCCTTTTCCAATTTTTCCCCTTCTTACCCCCTTCTTTTTTTATTGCCCTTCCCGTTTCCCTTTGTTATTGCCCTTTTTCTTCTTCCTTCTCCTTCTCCTTCTGCTCCCTTTTCTTAGAATCTTTCTTCTTCCCTCCGTTTTCCTTCCTTCTTCCTCTCTTTCTTCTAATCTCTTTTCCATCTTCTCCTTCCTTTTCTCTCC
>NW_007452445.1:0-372 GCF_000475195.1 Diaphorina citri | reverse complement strand
TTACAGGGTAGGTAAAAAGTGTCTTGTGTGATTCGAAAGCCCCCGCCATGAGGTAACCCTGTATTCCGGCTAAAGAGACGTAAAAACCGCAGGGAAATAACGAAGAAGGAAAAGAAGGAGGAGAAGAAAAAGGAAGGGTAGAAGAAATTGGAGAAGACGAAGGTCATAAAGAAGAAGAAGGAGAGGAGGAGGAGGAGGAGGAGGAGGAGAAAAATGAGACGAGAAGGAAGAGAGAGCAAATGAAGAAAGGACGAGAGAAAGAGGAGATAGAAACAAGCAGGGTCCGTCCCTCCGGAAATTTTTTAGCCCGTAGTGATTAGAGAAAATCAGTACCTATGTACCTACCTAATTTGTTTAATATTCAGTTTATTA
>NW_007452444.1:0-372 GCF_000475195.1 Diaphorina citri | reverse complement strand
ATCTAGTGCTTTGTATTCCGAATTTACAGCATCAAGCATAGTTTTCTTTACTTCTATTAGATTTGATTGCATTTTGACCTGATTGTTTTAATTTACTATTACATTCTTCTAATCTTTATAACCGCTAGTTATTTAATTACTGCTAATTAATTACTTATTGCCTTTTCTCTTTAGGTATCTTTAGATTGCTGTTTTCATTTCAACTACCCATTTGTTTTCTTTTCCTACTTGTGCCTTTAGACTACCTCTGCCTCATGCAAATCGACTGTTTATTACATTGTTGTTTCTTTCAACAAGTCCAGCTAACATTGCTGTTCCATGAAGTTCTATAAGCATGGTTCCATGAAGTTCTGTTTTGCTTTTTTTTTTTTT
>NW_007452443.1:0-372 GCF_000475195.1 Diaphorina citri | reverse complement strand
GTTCCGAGAACGAACATTATCCCATCAGGATAAAATCCACCCCGGGCGGGAATCGAACCCGCGGCCTAGCGCTTACAAAAGGCAGACGCACTACCAACTAAGCCAACTAGGCTGGTATCAAAATGTTTAGTTAGGTATTCTCTGTCCTGGGAAAACTGCTGGTGTGGTGGGAAGGTGACAAAGTGATTGAAATTGAAATACTCCTTTTCCGTTGAACCCTGTAAACATATTAACGTAAAAGAAAAACATCTATGGAGAGAGAGAGAGAGAGACGCTGAATTTTAGATTGAAATTGAAATACTCCTTTTCCGTTGAACCCTGTAAACATATTAACGTAAAAGAAAAACATCTATGGAGAGAGAGAGAGAGAGA
>NW_007452442.1:0-372 GCF_000475195.1 Diaphorina citri | reverse complement strand
GAGCTTGGTCGAAGAAGGAAACGGTATGGAGAACAAGATGAAAGACAAAGTTGTAACAAACAATAATATTAACAGGACTCACGACCGGATAAAAAACGGAACAAGAAGAAGGAGAAAAAGAATAAGGGGAAAAAAGAAAGAAAAGGACGTACACACAGGCAAAACACAATGCATGGAACACGTGTCAGACAAACTAACGATAAAATCATCCAGAAAAAGAAAAAAAAA
This sequence comes from Diaphorina citri, assembly GCF_000475195.1. Classification (NCBI taxonomy): domain Eukaryota; kingdom Metazoa; phylum Arthropoda; class Insecta; order Hemiptera; family Psyllidae; genus Diaphorina; species Diaphorina citri. The sequence continues at coordinate 144 of NW_007452442.1, read as the reverse complement.
AGAAAGTGGATACAACGAGAACAAGAGTGTACTAAAATAGCACACAATAGGCGTATTCTAATACCTTGGATAGAGATCTAGTGAAAAGAAGAAATAGAGAAGAGAGATTAGGAAGAGAGGAAATATCAAAAGTGCTATTGTAAA
>NW_007452441.1:0-372 GCF_000475195.1 Diaphorina citri | reverse complement strand
TAAAAACTGACCATCGAAAATTTGACCCGATTACATTACTTTCCTTCCTATAGGATAAGGAAAGTAAAAATTAAAACTCGGTTCATTTGTTCAACATTCAATAAAATAAATAAAGGGGTGGGAATTTAGATTTTGATGACTGGATTTTCTTCAATTCAATGAAGACCAAAGTCTACAGTCTTATGTTGATATTTTTTTCAAGTTTTCTGTGCCATTTAATTTAAAATGGTGATTTTGATTGCTCGATATAGGAAGATAGGTAGGTACCCATCGATTTTTCCTCGTGGTTGGGTAGAAGAGAACTCACCTCTGTGTCGACAAGTGGTCGGATCGAACGTGACAAAGCCAGAGTTCTGGGTCGAGTACACAATA
>NW_007452440.1:0-372 GCF_000475195.1 Diaphorina citri | reverse complement strand
CACATTGTGTACGCTTTTGCCTCCTTGGATCCAAATACGTTGAGCATTCAGGCAGGAAACCCAGAAGCAGACCTAGATAATAGTGAGTATTTCAGTAGCTATGCTTCCGCATTTGAGGTCCCGGGTTCGATTCCCGAAGGGGTAGAAGTAGACGGTTCAAGTCGGTAAAAATAACTTTTTAGACTAAGGTAGATGGGTCATGTTTTTTTCGCTCTCTACTTAGGATTCAGGGTGCACTCCGTCTCGTGAGGACACACTTTACATTTGACTTCTGCTTTAGTCCTTCATTAGTTGGCTATCGGATTGGTGCCTCGATACTATTAGGTGGGAGGATGTGGGTTCCAACCTTAAATCTAATCAGTAATCAGCTAA
>NW_007452439.1:0-372 GCF_000475195.1 Diaphorina citri | reverse complement strand
AAAATGAAAATAAAACTGACCCAAGAATAATGTGCAGTATTTCACTGCTTACAAAAGCTCAGGGACTGCTATCACATTGGGCGTTTGTCGATTCCCCCGAATTTTGGATTTGTTTCTATTTCCGGTGTTCTATTCCCCCGATGAAATATTTGGGTAGCCATGGACTGGATGTTCTATTCCCCCGATCTTGTGTGTACCTACAGGTAGAAAATTAGAGTATGTCAATTCCCCCTCATAACAAGATATTAATTATGAAAAACCTTGATTTCGAATAGTAATGTTTTGATGTTCATCAAAAGTGGCGATGTGTAGTGAAAAAATGCACTGCATTCATCAAAACTTTAATTATTAAACGAATGTCTTTTAAATATG
>NW_007452438.1:0-372 GCF_000475195.1 Diaphorina citri | reverse complement strand
ATGATGGATCATTAGTTGTGTTTTGAATTTATCGGTTTCGAAATGAGGTGTCATTTTCTCAATAATTTCAAACAAAACGTACACGGGTTTGATTAAATTTGGAGCCCAACAAATGAATATCAATTGTCAGTAGGTAGGATCTTTCCAAATGGTCTCTTTCGTTTAAACTTTTTTCAGCTAGCATGGGCGTTCATATAGGTTGGTATGTTGGATTATTCTTCCGTGCCTTTCGTGCCCACGACATGCCTGCTGTGAGACAATTGAGAGATTGAGGCACCCTGTTCTGTAGGACCATAGGTAATTAGAAATGGGGAAAAAACTACACTTTCACCGCACATTTAATTAACCCCGGCGAATAGGGTACGTTTTATT
>NW_007452437.1:0-372 GCF_000475195.1 Diaphorina citri | reverse complement strand
ACTCATGTTGATAAAGAATATAAAACACGTCATTGTTATGATTTGCAATGTCTGGATCCAGATGTTATCAATATCTAATATCTAGGTTATGAGTGGATATATAGCTAGGAATCTATCTACCTATGTGTATTGTAATATCGATACTCACTGGAGTGCTTTTCTAATCAGTTCTATGGAAATTTTATTCAATTAATATTTCAATGGTATCATACTCAACAGAGGATATAGGATTGTAGGACATTGAATATAGACTGTATTGCGATAAGATAAATTTCTCGAGATCGGAGGGGAGGAGGAGGAGGAGGAGGAGAAAGGAAAAGAGTTGAGATTAGAAATAAGATACAATGGATCACTTTCTTGAAACTCAGACGT
>NW_007452436.1:0-372 GCF_000475195.1 Diaphorina citri | reverse complement strand
ACCTACCTACTGAAAAATATTCCAATATAAGTTATTGCCTGGATTGCTTCGGCCTAATATAGCATCACTAAAGCCTCCCATAGCAAATGCATGAAAAACTGACTAACAGTCAATATGAATAAGACTGTAGATCTGGCACTTGGGAGATTCCTACATACCTACTTGTACCCTGCAGGTAATCTTGCTAACATCCGTTTTTGTATGGGCGCCTTAAAACTCCTATGAGTATGCAATATGGAAAACATGTTGAAATTCCGAAAAGTTGTGGATATCGAAAAGGAATAAAACTTTGAAAAGGCTTTCAAAATTTTAGGCATACACCTTCAAGAGAGTCCGTTGTAGCTTGCCAACGGCCTTCTCGAGGATGACTTC
>NW_007452435.1:0-372 GCF_000475195.1 Diaphorina citri | reverse complement strand
TGTCGTATTTTATTGCAATATTTTTCTACCTCCTTGGGAAATAACGTGAACATTCAAAGTGAAGCGTTTACAAAACATCAAACATTGTATACTCTCAACTCCTTAAGCTGCACAATAAATGTAAAATTTGTACTTTTGGGTAGGTACAGATGGTAAAAAAAAAAAAAAATACAAACACCAATAATATTATTCTCTCAACTCTTAAAGCTACACAATATAAAGCGCGGTCAAACTTTCTTGACTTGGCGGGGCGGAGCGCTACCGCGCTCCTTAATATAAAATTTGTACTTTTAGGTAGATAGGTACAGGCTGTAAAAAAAGTACAAAAGCGGCTGCTGATAGGTAAAAAAAAACCTATTCATACAATAGTTT
>NW_007452434.1:0-372 GCF_000475195.1 Diaphorina citri | reverse complement strand
CAGTCAGCATTCAAAACATTTTACTGAGTTGGTGCAAAGTCACCCGGGCAGGTGCAAAGTCACCTCAGATGACGGTAACGAAGGTTCTTACCTCGCTCAGTGGGCTTCAGACAAAGTCTGTCCATCAACCAATCAACAAGGTCGCAGCCTGTGGACAACCAGAAAAACAAAGGATTAGTAAAAGCTATCAACACATAGGACCTTTGAAAAAAAAAATCACGATATTGAACCCTCGCCCTCCTCATTATCGGTCGAGAGAGAGAGAAAGAGCGAGAGGGAGGGGGAAAAGGTGGAAAATTGTGAATGATATGATGGCATAGAGAGAGAGAGAGAGAGAGAGAGAGAGAGAGAGAGAGAGAGATGGAGGGGGAG
>NW_007452433.1:0-372 GCF_000475195.1 Diaphorina citri | reverse complement strand
TTTGATAAATGATCCAACCAGACGTTAAGGTTTTGTAAACCTTGATGATAAGTTCTGTCTACTCGTGCTAAGGCCTAGACTAATAGAGTAGGTAGGTACTAATCTACTATAACATAGCCACAGACACGAGCTTAATCTGCCTAGATCTATCTATTTAGCACACTTTTAGAACATGAATAATACCTACCTCGTCGATTTTTAAGTACATAAAAGAGAAAAAAAAAGTAACACTTGTTGACTAAAAAGTAACACTTGTTGACTAAATCTCTATACTCAATAGAGTATAAAGAAAGATCCACCAAAGCTAGAAAACGAGAGACCCATAGCTAGAAAAATCTCGAGCTTCTAAAAACTTTGAGCTCTACAATGTCA
>NW_007452432.1:0-372 GCF_000475195.1 Diaphorina citri | reverse complement strand
TTCCCTAGCGGTCTCTTACCCTAGTTTTGTAGTTGTCCTGTCTAGATCCTGGTCTTGGTTCCTTATCCGTTTCCCCATTTCCCGACGGAGGTGTCGACTCCTTATTGCCAACAGTAGAAAGTCTCGACACAGATCTCGTGTCCCTCTCAGATTGTCTTGACAAGGGTCTTGTCTGGCTCTCGTTGCCAACAGTAGAAAGTCTCGACACAGAGCGGGTATCTCGGTGAGATTGTTGAGACTCGGGTCTTGTCGATTCACTTTCGTCTCGATTTGACAGTCCAGAATTACACCTCAAAGATTTCGTTTCATCTTGACTGTGAGACTGTGACTTGGCGGGAACTTTGTCCGCACGACCCTCGGGCTTGGTCTTGT
>NW_007452431.1:0-372 GCF_000475195.1 Diaphorina citri | reverse complement strand
TTCTTCTTCCTCTTCTTCATTATTTATCACATCTATTATCTTCGTGGCTAGCCAAGTCTTTGCCCTTCTACTTAGATGTACTCCATCCCTAGCTAAGTGTTGAATTTTAATGAAAGCATGTGTTTTAAGGAGTTCAATATTTGGATATTTTTTACATAGATATTTAATCCTTGTGTTTAGTTTTATAATGTCTGAGTTTGTGTAGATGCAGTGCTGGGGTGGAACTGTAAGAACAATAATTCTATTTTGCATTTTGGCAAGTTTGGCAATTTCTCTTTGGAAGGTACTAAATTCTGTTCTATACAGGTCATTCGTGCCTGCACACACTACAAGAATGCTACTTTTCTCAATTTCCTTTGGTACTAGTTTACA
>NW_007452430.1:0-372 GCF_000475195.1 Diaphorina citri | reverse complement strand
GTTTTTTTTTTTTTTTTCATGGTATTTCCTCAAGGTTGCTTGATGCATATAATGTTCATTGGCGGCTCTTGCTAAAGACAATGTCGGTTTAGGTGATTCTACTTGAACCAATTAGCATATTGGCAAAGAAAATGCATATTATATGTATTTATTAATGTGCGTCATGAAATGCACATTGTTGAAGACTTTTACTGCATATTTTTACGGAAGTGCCTATAGCTCAAGGGCTCCCTATAACCTTTGAAAGGGACTTCAGTCTCGTTCTGGCAGTATAAACAGGGTATATTCTATTCTATTCTAATTATATTTATCTTTTATATCACATACAAGTTCATTATGTATGACACGATCTTGATCACTTTCTAATGACTC
>NW_007452429.1:0-372 GCF_000475195.1 Diaphorina citri | reverse complement strand
CCTAAGCCTCAGGTGGCCTTTTTGTGTACTTTATCCTTTGGGACTGCTTAACTCCTGTCCCAAAGGATAGAGAGGAATGGAGGTTTCGGTTGCCAAGTCTGAAAATGGTTGGAAATAAGGTTTATGGGATTTTAAGAAGGAAAAAAAGGTCTTTCCACATTGGTAACAATCTAATTTTCAGTTGTTCTGGTGTAAAATGGACACCATAGGAAGGATGTTGTTTTACCACCATCTGTCAGCGCAGAACTTCGTCTATCTTTAAGTTTACGTTTAAGTTTTTTAACATCACCATCTTTTGGTAGAACCTATATGGGTGTTTTAACCAGATTACAAATAAAAATTAGAGAAGAGGAAAAAAATATGCCCACAAAT
>NW_007452428.1:0-372 GCF_000475195.1 Diaphorina citri | reverse complement strand
AACAAAATGTGCTCTGCCAAACTTGTGTCGATGGTAGTCTGAGGGTGGTAGAGAACAGGGACTACTTTCCCTCTACCTAGCTTCAAGAAGTAGACGTTTGATGGGCTCCTTGTACCTATCAAGATGACGAGAAGGTCAACATCTTCGCCCACCAAAACTACAACTTCGTCTTCTTCTTCCGAAGCTAGGGATCTTCTTCCACTGCTACATATTCCGGTTTACTTGTAGGTATCTAGGCGCACGGTAGTGCATGACGAATCTACGACGAGAAATTCCGATTCTATTGTAGGTACCTATATTGACAATGAACCACTATACTTCACCCCATTTTGCGGACGGGAAATATGACCTGATGAGATAAAACTCATATCC
>NW_007452427.1:0-372 GCF_000475195.1 Diaphorina citri | reverse complement strand
CATACCAGGTAAAGAGAGAACGACCTTGAGAAATTTGATATCTGACTTAGGAATGCTCCTGATAACTGTATGTTTTTGAACCTGCAGTATCAGATTACCTTCATGTTTGGTAAAAAAATCAAAAATGTCACGGATCATGAATCATGATTCTCATGGTCATGAGAGCATGCGGTTTCGGAATCCTACCTACTCACACTTTGTTTCAAAATGTTTACTCATATTTTGCGCCGCAGGAGAAAATATTTCACTATCTCCTTTTAGAAAGAGAAAGAGGGAGGGAAGGAGACAGAGAGGGAGAGAGATTTCTAGACTTCTTAGCGAACTCGAAATTTTTCTGTGGCACCGCAGGAGAAAATCTTGCTACATATTTCC
>NW_007452426.1:0-372 GCF_000475195.1 Diaphorina citri | reverse complement strand
TATCTGTATATCCCTTCTTGCTTCTTGTATAAACTTTCAATTGGGTTTTTCCCTCCCTGTTTCCCTCATCTGAGGAAAATTCTGTCCTCTCCTACCAGGCACGGAATTAGGGAGTGGCATGTACAATCACTACCATGGGTCTCCACCATTGCACTGACGGACTGAGGACTGAGATTATTTAAGTTGGTGATGGGAGAAACTGTCTGCCGATTTTGGTTTTGTTTTTCTATTCCAGTCTTTCACCTTCCTCTCTCTCATTATATCTGTCTCTTTTCGGTATCTCTATCTGCATTGCTCTCTCTCTCTCCTCGTCATTCACTCTATTCCTATTCTTTCAAAAACAATACCAAACCCTTCGACAAATTAAAGTTC
>NW_007452425.1:0-372 GCF_000475195.1 Diaphorina citri | reverse complement strand
CGATTTTTTGTGGTTTCGTCGGAGGGTTTCCGTGCCTGAGGTAATGACCGTGCCGTTGGTAGATGTTTTGCTGGGTTTAGAGTCGTCTTTTGCGGATTGATTGTTGGATTTCTGAGACACACGAAATCAACAGAGGAACGATGCTACTGATTCGAACATAAATGAAGTTTTTCTGTATCAAAGGTTATAAAATTATACATACTAGAAAAAATACAAAGTTTTAAGGGAATAATAAACCAAACTAGAGACTGTTAATGACGGTAGAATTCAAGAGGGGAGGGGGGGGAGGAAACTTAGTGATTATAAATTCATTTAAGAACTTACCAATTGGCTGACATCAGAGTGGATCTGGTCTAGATTAGGTCCCGACGA
>NW_007452424.1:0-372 GCF_000475195.1 Diaphorina citri | reverse complement strand
CGGTATTTTTGTTAAAAGTCTCTCTGACAAAACATCAAACTACGAGTACGTACTAAGAAAAGCAGCTGCCTAGAAGAGTCAAAGAGCAGGAAAAATGAGGACAAACGGAATTTTTCTTTTTCTCCTACGACTTCTAGATCCCGAGATTAATTGATATAAAAAATACCGGTAAATCGTGAACTTTGACGCCACGGCATACAATCCCGTAGGCGATGACGTCACATCAAATGTCCCGAGCGAAGCTCCCTCGCAGGCAACGCATTAATGTGTTTGTGCGCATACGTTTCTGCGCAGTTCTCCTCCGCTAGCGCGCTTGCATAGTGGCGCTACCTAACGGACGAAAAAAACAACTGCGTAAAGTCTGACGTCACA
>NW_007452423.1:0-372 GCF_000475195.1 Diaphorina citri | reverse complement strand
GCACTAAATAAAAACGGCTGTGAAACACTCATCTTTTGTATGTAGGTATGTACCTAGTACCTACGAAGAAAATAATTAAGTTTCAACTATTTTTGAAAAATATAAATTTTATACCTATCTATTTAAATATTGATCAACCCTAAGGTTGAAAAATCTCAATATCCCCTTATTTACTGTAAAATTTAAACTGTAAGCTTCTAAATCATACAGTCCACATAATTGTAATAATGTATGACAATTTTCTAAATTTCGTTTTGATCCTAGTTCATTAGAATAACATATTCGGTGTCTAATTTGTGCCCACAAATAAATATTATTCTTTGGTTTGTGCTGTTTAGACTAAAATGGATGCCACCCCTGGAGGAGATACGA
>NW_007452422.1:0-372 GCF_000475195.1 Diaphorina citri | reverse complement strand
CGGAATGCTTTCAATCTAAAACATCTGCATAACACATCATTAATTTCAAATCTATGTCAACAGAGACGGGTTCTCCATCTAGCAGCTTCCTTGCATATTAAATAGTCAGGCACGATGCGATGTCGTGTGATTGGCATTAGAGAAAATGCAGCTTGCAAATAAGACTCTAGAAATTACCTGAAAGTTTCCCCATATACATGAAGGAAGGATTACAGCATTGTGCATCGAAGAATTGTTGAGAGAGCTAGGTCTTAAAATTGAAACTTGTTTGATTAATTCCTGTATGCAAGTAAATTGAACTCGTTGGAAGGGCCTGACAAGAAACGACCCTTCTTATAGGAAAAGGCTATAGGAATATAACATACTCATACA
>NW_007452421.1:0-372 GCF_000475195.1 Diaphorina citri | reverse complement strand
AATAATAATAATAATAAATCACTTCTAGGTCATTCTTGAGAAGTTACTTTGTTGAATCCCCTGGAATTGTTTAGTTCACAGAAAGCCCCATTGACTGACTGATTCAGCAGAATACCATTATCACACATCCGACATTAGCGCTCTGCTCAAGTTTTATTCCTACCCCGGTAGGTGCACAACATATGGTCGAATCGCCTGATAATCAAACATATAGCCTAGACCCAAATGTTTGGAGATAAACTTTTGGAGATAGAAGGGAGAACAAGGTGTTGGGAACAGGCCTAGCATACCGGTCTCAATCAGAATCAGAAATCAAATTCCAATTCGCACGCGTCTGAGATAATCGGGGAATTGACCATTATTTACCTTCCA
>NW_007452420.1:0-372 GCF_000475195.1 Diaphorina citri | reverse complement strand
GGACACTTTCATTACTTCTGGCCTTGGTGTAGTTAGTTACCTATACTTATTCCTACAATACCTATACACCAAAGTTGGTAGGTAGGTAAGTTGGTTGGTAGGTAGCTAAGTAGAGTAGATATTAGAAACAGCAAGGGTTGAGTGCGAAGGGCATCCACTCGTAAAACTTTTGTAGCCAAAACCAAATGTCAACCTAAAACATCGCATCGGTCACCCTAGCTATAGTTAGGGCTGATTGAGAGGCTGACGGAAAACGCCGACCCCGTCTGAACACGGGAAAAGGAGAAGAAAAAGAAGAAGAAGAAGAAGCAGTCTCTTAAGGTGTGTCCACACATAATCGACCGGCCGTCGACTATGTATGGACAAACCTTT
>NW_007452419.1:0-372 GCF_000475195.1 Diaphorina citri | reverse complement strand
ATGTCATCCCCCCCAATTCCTAATCTTCAAATTCCAAGATTCGAAAGAGATATAAATTTCCTTCGTTTTTCCCTCTCCTGATGATTAATGTATGAGCGCCTATTTTGTGTAATTTTCTTCTTTTCTTTGCTTCAAAATCCCAATGTGGGGAAATTTTGTTTCTGGTTTATTAAGTTAAGCTGGTAAGCCATGCATGCTATGCCGCTATTGCTAATTTTGGGAAGATATTAATTACTGTTTCTTCCCTTACATAGATAGATGAGATACCTAATGGAGGAGTTGCAATTGGGAAAATATTAATAAAAGGTCGATTCCTACGTAAAAAGTTGTCAAAAATCCAAATCTGAGGTCAAAACTCGGAAAAAGTAACTT
>NW_007452418.1:0-372 GCF_000475195.1 Diaphorina citri | reverse complement strand
ATTTTTAATAGTTATAGATAGGTGAGTAAAATTGTAGGTAGATACCCAATTATTCAAAAATTGAAAATAAAGTGTAGAATAAATTAATCAACAATATGTACCTATAGGAGGTATCATGTAGGTACCTGGGTAGGTGACCATAAAATGTTGATAATATTACTTAGGTAGGTATGTATCTATCTTTTATTATTATTATTTTTATCGACCATTGAAACTATGAAACCCCACTGTGTCATGTACTTAACTGTGGTTTGGTTATTTTACCACGTCAACATTGTCAACCTCTGGAATAATTTTATTTTTTACCTACCTACCTAGTTCCCTTTTTTTTATCAGGTAAATTTATTTTGCGCATTGCATAACTACATTAAA
>NW_007452417.1:0-372 GCF_000475195.1 Diaphorina citri | reverse complement strand
ATGTTATCGTTGTATGGCTGAGCAAGTCTCTCTGATCAGTTGATCACAGTCCACACTGCTCAGAAGCCTTTCTTAGCAATTCTATCTATGAGTATTTAGGTTGAACTTACCTAGTGCGGAGTATTTACAGCTTTGTATTGAATTGATAAGCCTAGGATATCTCATAGTGGTCTGCTTTCCGACAAACATGCTGGAAGCTTGCGGTAATATTCTCCATGCTGTCTTCAACATTATTGATCACTGGATTGCTGGACTGTCTGACTGAACGAGGACAGGTATTTCTCACTACTTCATGAAAGGTTTCTACCAATTCTTTGAGTTTTAAATAGGTAATTAATTAATTTTAGTTAAATTTTATATAGTTTTTTAACT
>NW_007452416.1:0-372 GCF_000475195.1 Diaphorina citri | reverse complement strand
AAGCGAATACAATAGTCCGTCCCTTATACCTTTTTATTACTATTGTAATAATAAAGGAAGGACGGACTAAAAAAGGAGCCCCCGTTTCTCCTCCTCCCTCTCTCTCTCCATTTCTCTCTATTCTCTCTCTCTCTTTCTCTTTATCTGTCTCTCTTATTTCTACATTTCCCTCTCTCTTCTCTTCCTTTCTTTATTCTTTCTCCCTCCCTCTCTGTCTCTCTCTCTCTCTCTCTCTCTCTCTCTCTCTCTCTCAAATTCTCTTTCTCATTTTCCTTCCTTTATGTTCTTTCTCAATCTTCCTTTTTAGTCCGTCCTTCCTTTATTATTACAATAGTAATAAAAAGGTATAAGGGACGGACTATTGTATTCGCT
>NW_007452415.1:0-372 GCF_000475195.1 Diaphorina citri | reverse complement strand
CACTATTTCCAACATGTTCAGCTTCTTGCACAACTGCATGTACTTGTCGTAGGCGCCTTTCTGATTGGTGGAAAATAAAAGGAAATAAAGGAAGAGGTTGGTAAGTTATTGTCCTTGAAAGAAATCGAAAAGGAAAAGAAGGAAATAAAGAAATAGTCGATTGACATACCAAAGGTACCTGTTTGGAATATATGTACATAGATCTAAAATTAAAAAAAAAGAAGCTCTACCGGGTATGTAACCCGGGACCTTTGGTGTGTAAGCCTAGTGAGTATTACCTATCCCCTTCGACCTGGAACTTTCTAGAAAATGTTATAAATCATACACTTACATTTTTTCCGAGCAATTGATTCATATGTGTTTCCGATGTTG
>NW_007452414.1:0-372 GCF_000475195.1 Diaphorina citri | reverse complement strand
TTTAAAACGTTGAAAAAAATTCAATTCCGAGAACAGAACTCGAAACTGTGAAAGTCTCCTAACTGAAAAGGTCAAACATTCAAATTAGTTAAATCTGCCATTGCCTATAACCTAGACACTTGTGACGTAAGATATCTGAATGTTAACAATGATCAAAAATGTGACTTTCGTGTTCGTTGTTTGTATTTTCCATTTTACCCGAACTTTTCAAAGCGATTTGTCTCGGAATGTAGAAGTCGTAGAAGAAAAAGAAAAATCCTTAGTTCATTTTTTTTTTCAGATCTTCAAAGTGAAAAATCTGCCAGCCTAGTTAGCTTAGTTGGTAGTGCGTCTGCCTTGTAAGCGCTAGGCCGCGGGTTCGATTCCCGCCCG
>NW_007452413.1:0-372 GCF_000475195.1 Diaphorina citri | reverse complement strand
CGTTAGCGGCGCTGATAGGAATACACTTACATGCTGTAGTGGCCAAAACAAATGGAACTGATAGTTACACTCTGTGGCGAAGTGTCATAAATTTTATATGGCAATTTCCTATGGCCATAGCTTGTTACCATCAAGTAGCAAATTTTAACCATAGAAATGAGATTTTAAAGTACGAAAATGCTATCAATCAACATATTCTGACCATAGAAAATATAGAAATGATATTTTACCGTACGAAAATGTTATTAAGAAGTACCTACACTTTGGCCATAGAGATACAACTTTTTTTCCTTTCGAAAATACGACAATTTGCCCCAGAGTGACCGTACCTTCAGGTAGTTGTGTGAATTTTGTTCATTTTCCCAGGGCTGG
>NW_007452412.1:0-372 GCF_000475195.1 Diaphorina citri | reverse complement strand
ATACTTAAGTTGACTAACTTTTTTTTAATTGTCAATAAAAGATTTTTTTTTTAATTGTTAATAAAAGACAATAAATACCGCTCCTCTGTATTTATTGTCTTTCTAAAAGATTTTTTTTTTTTAATTGTTAATAAAAGACAATAAATACAGCTCCTCTGTATTTATTGTCTTTTTTTAAAGTTGAAATAAATTTTGTGAGGGAAGTCTCTGATTCTAAATGTAAGTTTAAATGATACCTTTCTGTGATAGGATGATTACACAATTTTACAAATACATTCATAATGTTCAGTATGGTAGTCTTGGATTGAGCATTTTAAGTGGTGAAATCCATGGGAAGTATAATAGTATATCTTGTGATGTGTCTATTTTCTC
>NW_007452411.1:0-372 GCF_000475195.1 Diaphorina citri | reverse complement strand
GAGTCTTGAGATTTACTAATCCTAAACTCGGTGTACCCAATCATCAGGTCAGAAATGTGGTATAGTGCGTGGTTGTGATATCCTTACGTCTTGCATTGATGATTGTACGAACAGTTCGGAAAGATTAATTGTTCTTGAACTGTAATATTAGTAGATATTTTGACAGACGTTTTTAGAAAAGACCTACCAGCAACCAGTATAAATTGTATCGTGTACGGCCATGGAATAGTTATTTCTAAATTGTATCCTGTTCCTGTCTATGAACGTTTTAGTTGCTTTCTACTTACAAGTATGTTCTTCTTGTTTGAGTTGCAACCACCGACCGACCATTGTCATTTGATATGTAATAGACACCCACATTTTAGTATATTC
>NW_007452410.1:0-372 GCF_000475195.1 Diaphorina citri | reverse complement strand
TTCCAATTTCCACTCCTCAAAAGTTATCAGTATTGTTGTAGCGTACTAAGCCACCTGCAAACTGTCAGTTCTGAAACAGATAATTATGTATATGGATTTATGGATAACACCTACTTGTACATAAGATATGACCTTCAAAAAATAAAAAAAGGCCTTAACAGCTACCTATTATTTTCTCAAGGTGCTCTTAATTTTGTCGTGCCAATTTTCAAGCAAAGTGAACGTTAGCCAATCTTTGTAAAGGTCGATACGAAATTACCTCGTGAGATATGCAAATCACGAAAAGAGCAGAACCCCCCTCCATTTACTCGTTCGTCTCTCCCCCCAAAATCCCCCATACATCACTGTTTTTGAAACACATTATGAGCGTTT
>NW_007452409.1:0-372 GCF_000475195.1 Diaphorina citri | reverse complement strand
GGGAACGTCGGAGAATCGTTCGGTAAACGTCGCAAATGGGTTCGTTGGTCTTCGGAATGCCTTGAGATGTTTTCGAGGTTAAATGATATTTTTGGTTTGCCAACACTCACACTTAACTTGTACACTTTTATAGGACTTAAAGTTGGCACATACCTTAATGTTTGGTTTGGAACTTTGGACGTTTCGGGTCTGAATTCCAGACCCGTCAAACTTGTCAATTATTTTTTTTTTATGTTCTAATAAATTGACAAGTTCGCGGACGATAACACATTGACAATCTGCTGAAGACGGGTCTGGAATAGATCAGTTGCGCTTACTTGTGTGATGTTTCAAAGTCATAGAGCAGGAAAAATGAGGACCAACGGAATTTTT
>NW_007452408.1:0-372 GCF_000475195.1 Diaphorina citri | reverse complement strand
GATGGTGCAATGTTGTCCTCTATTTATGGTGCAAAGTAACCCCAAGTTACCAGTACTGCATTTCTTATACAAATAGCTGTTAGCAACCTCCGTGGCCGAGTGGGTATCACACTAGGTTCGATTATCGGCGGGGCCGAGGTTTTTTCGGCTCTGCTTGGAATTCGGGGTGCACTCAGCCTCGTGAGGATAATGGAGTAGCTACTGTAGCGACCAGTGGCGGCATTACAAGTCGAAGGGACGAACGATGATAAATATGATGATTGAGTAAATGAAAGACTTGTAATACTGTGATAGCCACAAAGTTGTGAGAAAGCTCTCTGCTTTAACACAAAGATACCATGATTTGATTTGATACAAATAACTATAACCAAT
>NW_007452407.1:0-372 GCF_000475195.1 Diaphorina citri | reverse complement strand
CCATTTGCCGTGAGTTCCATCCGATTTTTGTCCAGTATAATTTAATGAGTGCTCCCACAACACACGACACGATTTTTTTCCCGAACGACACAAAATGTCCTTGTAGGCAATGTAATTTAAACGAGAGTGTTCCCAGCTACACGCGACACGATTTTTTTTTCCGAACGACAAGTGGGAACAGGCCTGAACACAGAGTCAATATGAAGTAATTCATTTTATTGTTTGTACTATGCATCTCCATTCCCCATCTATTGTTGTTTCAATCCTCAGTTCTATCACATATACAAGAGAAAGGAGGACCACAACAGACTCTCGGAACTCAAGCATTTACTCTCGCACAAGGGCATGTCTCTGTATGCAGATTACGATAGT
>NW_007452406.1:0-372 GCF_000475195.1 Diaphorina citri | reverse complement strand
GTTTCGGGAGCTTTGTAATGGAAGAAGTTTTCCAGGGTCCATCCAGGCAATACCATAGTTGTAATCATGAGTCTAGTGTAGTTATGTCCTTAATTGGGAAAAATCTGGTGTGAACATCACACGACTTTCCTTATCCTATTGAATGATGCTTATTTTTATGTTCTATAGAATCTATAGTAACTTTTACAATATCTCTAACCGTTTAGTCAGATACGCTGAAAACCGCCAAAAACGGTCGAAATCTGTCCAAAAGCGGTCAAAATACCGCCAAGCGCAGCAACCATCTCAACCAAACACATCCTTGTCACATTTGTGAACTACATACCAAATTTCAAGTCTCTAGCTTGTACCGTTCCCGAGATATTGTTAAAT
>NW_007452405.1:0-372 GCF_000475195.1 Diaphorina citri | reverse complement strand
CCCGCCCAGGGCGAACTTTATCCTAAACAGATAAGGTTCGTTTTCTCGGAAGGGCTGGCTTTCTCATATCCTATCCTCCTTCTCTCTTAGATTTAGGGACGATAGAGAGGAGAACTGTAACAACATAGGTCTTATCGTCCCGAAATCGAAGATAGAAGTGGGACAGGATAGGCGAAAGTCAGCCTTTCCAAGAAAGAACCTTCTCTGTTTAGGAAAAAGTTCGCAACAGCCGGGAATTGGACCCGCCACCTATAGCCTACAAGGCAGATGCGCTACTTTCCTGGCTAACTAGGCTGGCATAGATAAAAACACTGTCGGAGAGTGACCTAATGGCCAAGTTCCCGACATTTGAAAACAACAAAATATACGTAT
>NW_007452404.1:0-372 GCF_000475195.1 Diaphorina citri | reverse complement strand
AATTTTTACTTTCTATTACCTTTTACTGAAGCATTAGAAAGTATTGCATTTCACTATCCTTGTCCCTATTGTATACGAAAGTAAAGTTTTCAGTTCGATTTTCTATCTAAAGACCCATCATTTTCTTACCTCGAGGCCCTGAAGTACCTATTGCAAAAGTTCCGAAGTACATATCACAGGTCCCGAATAGACACTGGCTCTTGAAAGAAAACTGCTTCCTGAAAGCTTACCCAATCTCCCACCCACATACACACCACTGACTTGGACATATCATACATCTCGTATCTAAACATAACATGGGTAGGTACCTAGGTAATGTATTTCTCCTCACCTTGCAGACTCAGGGCCTTTCATAGGGGAGTCCATCCACCC
>NW_007452403.1:0-372 GCF_000475195.1 Diaphorina citri | reverse complement strand
TCAATATTTGACGAAATGTCGAAAAATTAGAATGTTTCACCACAAAAATACAGCAACTTTTTTCCTGTTAGATGTAGATGTAGAGCCTATAGGTACAAATCAGATGGAACCAGGCTGTTAGCTCAACAGGTCTTCTAGGGGTTGAAAAAATATTGGTGAAAACCACTGTCCACTGGAACCGTTCGGGAATTGAGTTATCACGGAACAATCAACATTTAAGAGATTCAATAGGTATCAGACCAGCTGAACAAAATCGTGGAACAATGAACAAAAACTAAATGTAAAATCGCCAAATTAATCGACAGATAAGCTGTGCTTACAAAACAAATCAAACAGAGTAGTCTCTATGAATAAGGTTACATTGTTTCCAAC
>NW_007452402.1:0-372 GCF_000475195.1 Diaphorina citri | reverse complement strand
AGCACACCTCTTGTGGAGCAAAAATGGTCAACCTAGGTAACCCAGCAAAACTGCCGAAACACAACAGCAACTGACAGCAGAAACATAACGACAAAAGCAGACCTAGATCGCACTTCACTGTCACACCTGAACCAACACAACCTTCCATCCCCTCAGCCAATGAAAACTCTCAAAGGCAATGCAACTACGTCCAACAATACAGGGTGGTACACGAGACTCATAACATCTTACAACCGGAACACCCGGTATGTAAAAAACAGAATAAGGTAACATTGTGATAGGTTGGTCAGGGGTTTTAAAGATGAATAAGAAACTTAGTGAAGCTATTCGTCATCATAGGTTAAACAAATATCAAAATCGTTTTAGAATATT
>NW_007452401.1:0-372 GCF_000475195.1 Diaphorina citri | reverse complement strand
CCCAATGGAGGGAAAACCCCACGTCAGTAAAAAGCTCAGCTGCCAGCCTATTCTCTATCCAGATGGATATGAGAGCAAGGAGTCATTGACCCAAAATGAAGGAACCAATCAGAATGTGAGAATTCCTTGCATTGTTGCATTTAATTTAAAGGTCTATTTTTATAAACTCTCTCTTTTAAAAAGCAGAGGTAGAGCTTCGATCTGTAACCTTTTTTTCAAGAGGTTGAATCACTGTGCAATGTGGGAGGAAGCACTTTGCAATGTACCTTCCTCTTTTGAAGATTTTCTACCGTTGCACCTTTGATATGTTTGGCAACGTAGCCTACTTTTTTGATGTCTCATTGCTCTCATATCCATCTGGATAGAAAATAG
>NW_007452400.1:0-372 GCF_000475195.1 Diaphorina citri | reverse complement strand
TAGTAGCCTACTGCTGGAGTAAAGGGACTTTTCAGTCCTATGCGAGCAGTATAAATAAGCACTATTATTATTATATCTTGAGAACTGGTTAGGATCGGTGCAACGGTTGGCGGCATTTTACCGCTTTTTGGCGGTTTTCGGTGTAATTTAACAATATCTCGGGAACGGCAAAAGCTAAAGAGACTTGAAATTTGGTATGTAGTTCACAAATGTGACAAGAATGCAACACAAAACGTTTGGTTGAGATGGGTGCTGCGGTTGGCGGCATTTTGACCGCTTTTGGACAGATTTCGACCGTTTTTACTTTCCTTATCCTATAGGAAGGAAAGTAATGTAATCGGGTCAAATTTTCGATGGTCAGTTTTTAGTGCC
>NW_007452399.1:0-372 GCF_000475195.1 Diaphorina citri | reverse complement strand
AAGAATAAACCCCTGGATCGACCTGGATCGACAGTAGATTCGTATAAGCTTAGCCTGACCTTTAGGGCTGTTTGTCCCTACAGTTTTTACACCTAAGCTTCGGAGTGGGCTTGTCGTGTACGGAGTTAAGCTGACGGTAAATTTTGGTTGAAAAATTAAACTCCACTGAGATTTATAATGATTTCTTGTTTGAGCACTTGGACGAATACTACACTGAGATTTTTTGCTTGAACAAAGTTCAGTCTTTAGAAGTTCAAACCAATTTTTTTCTTGAAGCCCAAATTTAGCGTTGTTGACAAGTAGGTACTCACAAAGTTACCCTTTTTTTTTGGTATTGTTATTGTTTAATGAAATCATACATCCTGATTACTA
>NW_007452398.1:0-372 GCF_000475195.1 Diaphorina citri | reverse complement strand
GAGCATCGTTGTGTAACGTCGCTCAACAAAATATTGGACACAGCACTCAAATTCTTCTTCCTGTGTTTAGATCGAAAACCTGAACATTTCAAAACATTGCGCAATGTTGCTCAACAAAATGTTGTACTTACATTCTCCTCCCTATTTTCAGGTTATTTCTGCGCCTCCTTCCTGTTTTCATATCAAAAAGCTGAGCAACAAAACATTTCTAAACGTTGCGCAACGTTTCTCCCTGTTTCCAGGTTATTTCTGCGCCTCCTTCCTGCATTGAAAAGCTGAACAATGAAACGTTTCAAAACATTGCGCAATGTTTCTCCTTCCTGTTTTCCAGGTTATTTCTGCGCCTCGTTCCCGTTTCATATTGAAAAGCTT
>NW_007452397.1:0-372 GCF_000475195.1 Diaphorina citri | reverse complement strand
GGGGGGGGGGGGGGGGGAGGGGGGGAATTAAGAGGAGAGAAAGGTATTGTGTGTGTAGACTTTTCCACTCACTTGCTAAAGATTGTACCTACCTTGGAAAAAGAATTGGTGATTCCTTACCTTACTTTATTTAAGACTAGTTTTCTTATTGAGGGTTCCTAAGAACCCTGGTTATATCTATTTTGTTGTCTAATATGAACCTATGTATCTAATTAACAAAAGACTTTGGAAATGAAGTTTGTAATCGACCGACATGAGCTTATTAAACCCTGGGTAGTAGGATGGAGCCATATTGAATAGAATAGAATAGAATAGAATATACCTTGTTTATCCTGCCAGAATGAGACTGAAAAGTCCCTTTACTCCCGCAGT
>NW_007452396.1:0-372 GCF_000475195.1 Diaphorina citri | reverse complement strand
AGCAGTAGAGTTGGAATGGTGGGACCTAAGGGTGATTTATGCACTGTTGTTAATAAATCTAAAGGCAAACAAAGATTTCATTCATTGCACATGCCAGTTGTGTTAACCGTAGCATCAATGCAGGAGAACTGAAAATTGTTGATCAAATCAGTTACATTCCAGGGGAGGGAAAATTATTGGTGACTATAAAAACTCAAATGGGATGAAAAATCTTCGGAATATAAGATACAATTCGAGTTTTCTCAATCCAAAAACTGGGAACGTGGGAACAAAGGAACTAGCAGTTAAAGCTAACTCGAGAAGTAGCAACAAAATTGGCAGGGCATTCCTCAAAAGATGGCACAACTGTGGAGCAAGTCTTGAGAGGCAAAA
>NW_007452395.1:0-372 GCF_000475195.1 Diaphorina citri | reverse complement strand
TATGACCAATAGTGCCGAGATTCAAGAAAATCAAGTCGACAGGTATACCGAACACATACTCAACACAAGGAATACTAAAATAATAATGAATAAGCAAAATTGACTCAGAACGCTCCGAACAGTGGAGTAGACAGAGTTAATCATAGATCTCAAAATCCCAAGCATCAATCCGAAAAGGGAAAGCCGGTAACATCGGGGAAATTACTGAAAAGTAGAGCGTATAAGAATAGGGATTTAAAACCCAAGTAATGCCCAAGTACATAATATATATTGAAAGGAAAGTCCTTTTCTCTTGAAGTAGGTGAAGATAAACAAAAAGAATAGATTTAATATTGCGGGGATCCGAGGGTAGAATATAAGGGGCTTACAAAA
>NW_007452394.1:0-372 GCF_000475195.1 Diaphorina citri | reverse complement strand
AAAAAAAAAAAAAAAAAAAAAAAAAAAAGAGAGAGATGATTTTTTTGCCATTTTTATTTCGCAGCAATGAAACAACTGCTACATTAGACTCGTGTGGTCTGTGTTGTAGCATGCCCATCCCGTAGTATGCCTCTCATACTACGGGAGATGGGCGAATAGAGATACAATACTTCCCATTTAGGTGCTGTGCCAACACAACTCCAGAAAATAAGTTCTTTTTTTTCCTTTTAGGCGCTTTAACTAAAGTCCTTTAAATATGTATTTGCAATCGAAAATCGATTTCAAATATTTAACTTTTTTATCCATGTATTTCAGAATCTATCCGGCTGTGTTGTGGTGAATCCTGAACGTCTGTCCAAGGGCATGGTGGGT
>NW_007452393.1:0-372 GCF_000475195.1 Diaphorina citri | reverse complement strand
TATTAGGCCTCTCTAACCCTTTGGCAATCGGAATACTGATTTGTATTCCAAAACTCGTTTGGCCTTCAACAGGCATGGATTTAACTTGTAAGATGCAGTGCACGCTGGGTGTCATGAAAATCCGTTTTGTGAAACGCAGTGTGTGTTAATCCTATCACTCTGTTGCACACAAAACCTCCGTTTCACGATGAGACCAGGTTCATCAAATGCCTTTCTAGAGTTTCTAGCCATCGCCACAGAGAAATGGCTTTCTCCACAGAGGAACTAAGAAAAGCCCCGACAATTTCATCAATGTAGGGGCCAGACCGTGTAATGGAATTGCTCCAGTATCCTATTATGTGGTTTGACTTGTATGAGGTATTCCGCAAAAGA
>NW_007452392.1:0-372 GCF_000475195.1 Diaphorina citri | reverse complement strand
AATCAATCAATCAAGTACATTAGAATAGAACAGAACAGATCTTATGCGCTAATTTAGGCGAGATTTCAAAGTCAAAGAGCAGAAAAAATGAGGAACTAGGGAATTTTTCTTTTTCTTCTACGACTTCTACGGCCCGAGATAAATCGATTTGAAAATTCCGGTAAATCGTGTATCTACTTAAACGTCACGACATACACTCCCGTACGCGATGACGTCACATCAACTTACTCAATCAAGCTCCCTTGAAGAAACCATTCGAGTAATAATCTATGCACACACAGATTATTCTTATATCATGAGGTCACAACTGTTTTAAATTTTGCATTAGAACGACAAAGACACTTTTTCGCAGGCCTAGTTAGATTTGAAGTT
>NW_007452391.1:0-372 GCF_000475195.1 Diaphorina citri | reverse complement strand
CCATCGGCCGTGCTCGCTATCCTTTTCCATTTGGCCTCTTCTCTTTCTGTCTTGCTCTAGGTGGTTTTTTCTTACCGTGGAAGTTGCACTGATTATTTTTTTCTCTCTCTTCGTTATTGTTCTTTTCGTTCTCTCTCTTTCTCTCATTGTTCTTAAAATTTTCTTCCATCTCTCTTTGTAATTTACTCATGCATATTTTCATGTTTTGTTTTTTTCTTTTTCGTCCTCTCTATCATTTTCAGTTTATCAAGTATCCATAAATCTTTAATTTAAATAGACTAAAAATAATTTGAGACTTCATGTAACATATTTTAAACAAATCTAATATGCATATTATGTTTTAAAATTTGGTACAAAAACCAAAAAACAATT
>NW_007452390.1:0-372 GCF_000475195.1 Diaphorina citri | reverse complement strand
CAATGGTTTACAAAAACTGCTTTGCTGTGCTGCGTGACTGTGCTGCGTAGCTGCGTCTCAATGTGCGCCGGGCCTTAAAATCGCGTTCCTAGTTATGAAAGCAACGAAGATCGCTTCCCTAGTTACCATAGCAACGGTTTGTAAGATGGCGTCCCTAGTTACGAAAGCAACGAAGATCGCGTCCTTAGTTACCAGAGCAACGGTTTGAAATCGCGTCCTTAGTTACCATACCAACGGTATGATGTATGAATGAAAATTGCGTTCCTAGTTACTATAAGTTTGACTTCAAGTAGCGCTTTATTTAAACCGTCAGCTTTTTGCCAAATGTCCGTAGAATTTGAAAGGCAAATAACGAGTTACATTGGAGGCTGG
>NW_007452389.1:0-372 GCF_000475195.1 Diaphorina citri | reverse complement strand
TCGTGGGCCACTTTCTCAATGCACTGTTGGGAGTAAAGGAGACAAACTTTGTTGTAATTTACTACTCACTCATGGGCAAGTGAACTTTAGAAAAAAAAGGCTTTACATGATCCCCCAAAGGCTCGATCAAGATCTAATGAGAAAATATATTTTAGGTGTTCAACATGGTTTCCAACTTTCATTAATATTGAGCAGACTATTTGGGACTTATGAGAATACAAAGAATTAAGAAGAGCCTTCACAGGGTACCCAAAGGTTCCTTCCTATGTTAATTATTTTACAAAAATTGGACTTACTTACTTACTGTTTGAATGGTAGATCCAGGGTTTTGTAAAAGTAAAAATAATGTATAGGTACTAGAAATGAAAAGCA
>NW_007452388.1:0-372 GCF_000475195.1 Diaphorina citri | reverse complement strand
CAAATTTTCTTCTACCTCTACCTCTTTTTCCTTCGATTTTGTCTTCCATGATTCTTCTTTGTATGCAGTCTCGGCGTACTTTAATATGTAGTACTTAAAGTACTTTCAACATACATACTATGTATATGTACTCAGTATGTGCCATAGTTGTAATACTAAGTGGCAGGACCGTATCCAGAATTTAGCGAGGGGGGCGGGCCCAAGGGTCTAAACGGTGATGTACCGCGGAGGGATGCTCCAAATTTTCCGAGCCTGGCCTACAACAAAAACAATATACTTTCTCATTACTAGTTATACTTTAGTTATAGAAAGTAAAAAGCCCAAGGGCGGGGCTAACTCCCCCCCCCCCCCTTTATGCGGCCCTGCTTGGTG
>NW_007452387.1:0-372 GCF_000475195.1 Diaphorina citri | reverse complement strand
AAACTAAATAAAAAGGATAAAAAATCGTAGACCATAATAATTTGACATCAACTTAACTCTATTGGTTCAACACTAGCAGACTAATAGCAATTTTCCTATAGGGTGGTCAAAATGGAAAAAAAAACTTATCAAGTTTTACAGGGTGAAAAAGAACATTCCCAGTAAAACTTGGTAATTTTATTCCACTTCGGATGACATAAGAAAAAATACACCAATAAGGGTGTGTTTATGTACTGGGTTGAGATGAGCTCGGACAAGGGAAGATAGGATATTGTTTCTACAGTTTTGCATTGTAGTGGTAACTTAAGCAAGGATAGCGTGGGATTGTTGGGCATTTTTTCTAACCCTCTGTCCCGGCGGCAATTTTTAAAA
>NW_007452386.1:0-372 GCF_000475195.1 Diaphorina citri | reverse complement strand
AAACAAAAACAAAAAAAAAAGATTATGTAAAAAAAAGAAGCAATTTCCTTTTTTCCACTTTCTTATTTTAACATTAAATGTCCCGTCTATTTTTGTTGAGATGTACCCCATTCATAGAATACATTCAAAAATATGTATTCCGTGCTAAAATGGACTTTAAAAAATGAACCAACTGATACATTAGACTCGTGTGGTCTGTGTCGTTACATGTCCTGTGGTCTGTCTCATCAGATCGGCGAGAAGAGACACATTACTTCCTTTACTTCTTTCTTATTTTGATGAAGAAAAATTACCTATTTAGTCAATTTCACGCATTTGATAGCAACCTCTTATTGATTGTATTTAATTTTTGTATGTATTGTCGTACTTCTT
>NW_007452385.1:0-372 GCF_000475195.1 Diaphorina citri | reverse complement strand
GGACCGATTGCAATACTTTCTCATTACCTTGTATAGGTTCCCTATACGTAAGGGTAATAGAAAGTATTTGAAAATTTGGACCGATTGCAATACTTTCTCATTACCTTGTATAGGTTCCCTATACGTAAGGGTAATAGAAAGTAAAAAAAAAAGACAAGAGTGGGATTCGAACCCTCACCCCACCCGCTCATCAGTTAGTCAGAGATCACACTTCTTACCACTCGGACACGCCGACTTCTGTCTCTACGAAGCACAAAACTTCCTTATTAATCAACTCGAGCGATAATTTAGAATTTTTCCCTTAAAATCACTCTTTTATCAAATTTAAGGCTGAAGGGGCCCTTTGGGGGCCTTGAAAATATGAAAAGGCAC
>NW_007452384.1:0-372 GCF_000475195.1 Diaphorina citri | reverse complement strand
ACTGTTGGAACTGATAGCACACGTGGATACAGGGTTAGGTACCATACATAATACACACTGGTTATAATACATAATACAGTTGAGACTGTTGGAACTGATAGCACACGTGGATACAGGGTTAGGTACCATACATAATACACACTGGTTATAATACATAATACACACGGGTTAGGTAGCATACATAATTGGGAGATTAAATGAGGGGCCAAGAGGTAAAACGGACTAATCCACACTAACTTCATTTCGAGATAATTGGAGTCAAAGTCTAGGAGTGGCACTTGAGTGTACAGAGGTCTTGTGATTATGATTTTTGGTATATACAAGTAACTACAGCTGATATCGTTATAATTCATCTACCAGCAGATAGAGGGC
>NW_007452383.1:0-372 GCF_000475195.1 Diaphorina citri | reverse complement strand
CAAGATAGGTCGTAAGCTGGAGGCCATAGATAAGAAGGGTGGATCTAATTTGTTCCACGTAGCCACCGTCAGGGATGTTATTGGGACGAGACTACATATTCATATAGACTCTTATTCTATTCTATTCTAATAATATTTCTATTCTATTCTTAATCTATTGTATTCTATTCCAGGGTTTGTACGCCACCTCGAAAACATGGAAAAGTCATGAAATCTTAAAATCGACCTAGAAGTCGGTGGAAAATCGTGAACATTTAAAGAAAATTTGGAAAATAATTCTATTCAAATGATAATTCTATTCTAATTTGTTCTATTCTATTCTATTCTATTTCCAGATGCCCCCGTCCGTATTCAAGATAGGTCGTAAGCTGG
>NW_007452382.1:0-372 GCF_000475195.1 Diaphorina citri | reverse complement strand
CAGTACTGAATCTTTCAACCGGTTACTTTCTGATATGATTAACTCCAAAGCCCACCCTGGGGCTTAAGTGTAGGGGCAAACAGCCCCAAAAGGTGGGTTAAGCTTAAACGAATCTACTTTCTGGTATTCTCGTGTTGACCCAGCACCTAAATGAGAAGTAGCTATGGTATCTCTTTTCATTTTGAAAGAAAAAAATTGTCAATGTTGGGCATTGAACCTGGGACCTTCCGCATGACAAGCAATACCGCAAGACCAAACCTTCCTCCATTTTTGCAATAGATTCTGTTATCGTAAAAGAAGAAGAAGAAGAAGAAGAAGAAGAAGAAGAAGAAGAAGAAGAAGAAGAAGAAGAAGAAGAAGGAGGAGGAGAAG
>NW_007452381.1:0-372 GCF_000475195.1 Diaphorina citri | reverse complement strand
AAAAGAATCCAATTATAATATGGAAACTGGATGAATAAATAAATTTTGTTCTCTTCAACAATTCCCTTCTTATTTTCCTTTTTTCTTGGCAAAAGCAGTACCTATAAGTACCCTATACCGTATCCAAAGAAAGAAAGATCTTGTTCTAATATTCACCATAATGTTTGCAAGAAGCAAGACTTACCTACCACAATGGGGCACAACCAAATGAATTTTTTTTTCGAGATAGAGTCCTATTCCGATGTAAAAGTACCCAAAAAGTGCATTAGCGCACTCAAAAACGTCCAAAACGGCCCCTAAATCTCCTAAAATGTCGCTCAAAGGTCGCAAAAAAATAACGTTGAAGCAGCCATGGTTTACGACCTCGCATGA
>NW_007452380.1:0-372 GCF_000475195.1 Diaphorina citri | reverse complement strand
CGGCATCGCCAGTGTAAAGAGTAACAAGGCTTGAACACCAGAGTTCCAAGGTTCGACTCCCGGTGGGGTCGAAGTTTTTTCAACTCTATGATTGATGTTTGGAATTGATGATGTTTTAATCGAGTAGAAACCAGTGGCTACATTACCAGTATAAAAAGACTACCTCTCTCTTCCTCCTTCAATGTATCTTTCTCTCGATTTTTTTCTCTCTACCTCTATCTTTCTCATATTGATAGATTCTGACGTGACTTTGTGAAGATTCGTCTTGAAAAGAAGAACACAGGTCGCTTTTTTTTGCTAATCTGGTCAATTTGTTCCTTTTTTAAAGCTTTTTTCTTACGTGCAATTTTTTACACTGATGATGGCAGCAAT
>NW_007452379.1:0-372 GCF_000475195.1 Diaphorina citri | reverse complement strand
GTTTATTTCATTCCTTAATTCCCAGCCGTTTCTGAGATATAAGCGTGGTTCGCAAATCACGAACCACCCTGTATACCAAATTTCATCAAAATCAGATCAGGCAATCGGCAGTTATAGCGGAACATACAGACATCCAAACCAAATGCAAAACGGTTGAGTTAAAACATAGACCTTCACTATCGTTCGGTCAATAAAATTAGAGAACCTTTTGTACATTTCTGAAAATCGTACAAAAATATATGTAAGTATAAGGTTTGCTGGAAATATGAAAAAGAGTGTGAGAAGTTATATGTCTGTACTAGTGGTTGACCCGTCCTTTGTACGGGACCACCACACACACAAACACACCCCCACACACACACCACACCCATC
>NW_007452378.1:0-372 GCF_000475195.1 Diaphorina citri | reverse complement strand
TGTATACGTATACCCTGACTCTCTGAGTGTGCAAATTTATTGTTATTAGTAGCTGATTTTTGAAGCATACCTATATCTGTTAAGGTGTTCATGTTCAGTACCTACTGTTCAGGTACTTAGCGGCCTTGAAGTAATGCGAAAGCGGTTCCAAGGTACAATTAAAAAAAAGTACCTACTTAGGGCACTGAGAGTACCTACTTAGGGCACTGAGAGTACCTACTTAGGGCACTGAGAATTTCTAAATTTCAATGGACTGAAATTTCATCTGCGAAATTCCTCATGTTCAAAAACTTTCACTAATCCTTATCTTGTGGGATATCCTAATACTCTACTATGTGCACTTCTCTCTCAAAATTTCCCTTCATTTTCACC
>NW_007452377.1:0-372 GCF_000475195.1 Diaphorina citri | reverse complement strand
ACGACACCGAAGCGAATACAATAGTCCGTCCCTTATACCTTTTATTACTATTGTAATAAAGGAAGGACGGACTAAAAACGTAGGTACTTGTACTTACTTACCCAACTATTCGTAGAGGCTATACAATGTACCTATAGTTAAATGACTTCGACCTTTATCAGGTTATACTCTTCCATATTTTTCAATAAAACAAATTTAAAATCAAATGAGTCTCAACGGTCAAAGTCGACTAAATAATATTATTCGAGAAAGCATCTGTCAATCTACACATAAGTACCTAGATCATGTTACGAGTATATCAGCTATCACAATGATACAGTGCCCTTACACTTGGTCAGTCCCAAAAAATTTGATTAGTCTGAAAAATAAATA
>NW_007452376.1:0-372 GCF_000475195.1 Diaphorina citri | reverse complement strand
AACATGTGCTTCTGTCGTGACGGCTGTACGGATTCTGCCGCGGAATTCTGTCTCAAATGGTGCTACCTGGAGGGTGGCAACAAGTTTTCTAGGCCGAGGAGTTTGCAATCCCCTCTATCAAACCCAGCGCCGTATCCAGGATTTTGCCGAGGGGGGGCCCGAGGGTCCAAACACTAATCGACATTTTTGAAGTTTGGCCGTTAGAGGGACAAGGACTCTGATTGTTATAGTTTCCCTCTGTAAATAACGTTCAATAAAAAAGTCGTCTAGCCTACAGTACAGGAGAAAAATGAAGCTCGAAGGTAGGGGAGGGGGGTCGCTGGGCCCCCTTGACCCCAATTTTTCGGAGTCTGACGTAAAGTAAAGGAGAAA
>NW_007452375.1:0-372 GCF_000475195.1 Diaphorina citri | reverse complement strand
TGAGAAATGCAGCGGCTCTTCGATCTCCGGACCTCTCAATGAGTCGCCTTCCGATATCCTTGGTAAATTTCTTCGTGCATTCAGACCATGGCCCCAGGGTTTCAAGTTTTCAACCGAAAATGGAACAAACAAGTCGTCTTCAACAATCTGCTTGTACTTGGTCTTTTTCTGCGACGCCCGAGTTTCGGCCACTCTGCCCGCATGCCGCGCTGAAATTTCTATATGTGATGGGGCCACCGTGTCTCCACATGTCGCATCCCAAACAACACATTTTCCATCCTTCCATGGCACTAAAGACATTCCATCTGGCCTGCGACCGTCATCCCGTTGCAATCCTACTGGCTCCAACACTGATGGAACACCGGCAGACAC
>NW_007452374.1:0-372 GCF_000475195.1 Diaphorina citri | reverse complement strand
CCCGTACGGGACATTTTGAAAAGTGCCCAAAATACGGGACGTCCCGGGAAATACGGGACGTCTGGCAACCCTAATACTTACTCAATAGTTCTCAACTTACTTACTTTTTAATATACTTACTCAATAGTTCTCAACTTCCTTACTTTTTAATATACTTACTCAATAGTCCTCAACTTACTTACTTTTTAATATACTTACTCAATAGTTCTCAACTTCCTTACTTTTTAATATACTTACTCAATAGTCCTCAACTTACTTACTTTTTAATATACTTACTCAATAGTTCTCAACTTACTTACTTTTTAATATACTTACTCAATAGTCCTCAACTTACTTACTTTTTAATATACTTACTCAATAGTTCTCAACTTC
>NW_007452373.1:0-372 GCF_000475195.1 Diaphorina citri | reverse complement strand
AAATTGAAGATATGGAAAAGAAAACAGAGAAATAAATGAAACAAAACAAGAGAACAATATAATAACGACCCGAAAAAAATAAGAGACAAAAAGAGGAGACACCTAAGACAGAAAGAAATATTATGGAGAGGCGAAGAGGAGCAAATAAAGACGCGAGAAACTAGGAGCTGAAGAAGGAGGAGGAGGAGAAGAAGGAGAAGGAAGAGGAGAAGAAGGAGAAGGAGGAGGAGAAGGACCAGAAGAAGAAGAAGAAGCAATAACAGACACCATAGAGAAGAAACAGTGACAAACGGCAAGCGATAATGGTGAACATGAAGAAATAATGTATGGAATGAAAAATAACGTGACTGGAGAAATTGGGAAGAGGGGGAG
>NW_007452372.1:0-372 GCF_000475195.1 Diaphorina citri | reverse complement strand
TATAATATGAAAATGCAACCAAAGAGCAATATAAATTGATTAAACAATGATATGGGAAGAAGTATAGAATTTTGCAGAAATCATTGACAACCCACGTTATCTAGGGATATAATATGAAAATGCAACCAAAGAGCAATATAAATTGATTAAACAATGATATGGGAAGAAGTATAGAAAAAAAAAACACAAAAAGATATAGGTACCTATGCACAATAGAGTCCTAAAGATAAAGAAACAACTGTGTCGGCAACTAAAACGGACCAAATATGATATCGACACTGATCTATTTTGCCATTGACGCTCCTCCTTCTTTTAAATAAATAGCTAAAAAATGTCAATAAAACAACTTTATCAATTAATTAAACATTGATA
>NW_007452371.1:0-372 GCF_000475195.1 Diaphorina citri | reverse complement strand
AGAGAAGAACTCGAAGGAGGTAGAGAAGTTGAAAGAGCAGTCAGGGAAGGAGGAGGATAAGAGGAAGGGGGCTGAGTTCGGGCAAGGTAAAGGAAGAGAGGTTGAAAAAAGTTTAGTTACAGAAGGAAAAAGAAGAGAAGGAGGGAGGAAAAGGAAGAGGCCTTGGAGATGGAGAACGAAGGGAAGTCAAAAGAGCAGTCAGAAAAGAAAGAGGAAGAGCAAGTGAAAGAGGAATCGAATCAGAGAAAGGGAGATCTGGGGAAGATAAGAATAGAGGAAAAGGTGGAGACGGAGGGGCAAGAGGAGCTAGATAAGACGAAAAGGGGAGAGAAAGGGGAGGGGAAAATAAACAGGATGAGTTAGACATGAAGA
>NW_007452370.1:0-372 GCF_000475195.1 Diaphorina citri | reverse complement strand
AAAAGTTTTGCATCCAGCGAAATTCAGCAATTAATAAAACAGCTTCTATCTACACAAGTCAACATATATTGTGATGAACATTCTGCTTGTATCATCTCTGGTCACAATAGATCTAAACAAAGGTCCCACTGAATTACATACTTCTCTATCATAAAGGGAGGAATATCTCAACTTTTTCGTATTGTAAACGTACTTTTTACAACATGATCTAGCTAGTCCACCTAAAGTAAAGAGTGGGCCCAAACGACCTACCAGTTAGAGTGAAAGTGCCTTACAAGGGGAGAAAAAACCTTTTTAAATTCATGATCTTTTAACCTCTTTCTTTCTAGTATTTGAATGAAGATGTCCATTGCGTACCATACGAAATGGAAC
>NW_007452369.1:0-372 GCF_000475195.1 Diaphorina citri | reverse complement strand
CCCCCCCCCCCCCCCGTTTTATTGAATATGAAACAGAAGTACCTAAATAGCGCCGCAGGCAATTTTTTTTAAAGAATGTGTCAACAGCTCGTCAAATTTAATTTGACGTATTTTTTAAATCAGAAAAATTCAACCTTTCAGAAACACGTCTCATCAAACTTCAAATCTACTGTGCCACACGCGAAATTTTTCAAAAAAGTATGTATCTGAAGCTTGCAGTGGATTAATTTTTGACTTTATTTTATTTATTTCAGTCTGACATCCTACACATAATTTTTAGATCCTTCTACAAATCTACACCTTTATTCTCCACATTACCTACAGCTGAACACTAAAAGGAGCAAAATAAAGTAGAGCGCCACAGGCGAAATT
>NW_007452368.1:0-372 GCF_000475195.1 Diaphorina citri | reverse complement strand
TCTTCCTTCTCTCTTCGATTTCGGGACGATAAGACCATAGCAGTTAAAGTTCCCTCTGTCAAACCTCTTAAAAAAAAATCATTTTGGAGTTTGGACACAAGAACGTGTGGTAAGTATAAAAAGAGAAGAAAGAGGGGATGTGAAGAAGGATAAAAGGGTATAGAAAGAAGGGAGGAGACGGATAGAAAGAAGGGAGGAGACGGATAGAAAGAAGGGAGGAGACGGATAGAAAAAGAGGGAAAAGAGGGGGAATAGAAAGAGGGTAAACAGGGGGAATAGCAAAAGGAGAGGACATCAGATTTTCTGGACTCCCAAGAGAACACGGGCAGTCCTGGGTTCTTCATTGAATCTTCGATTGCAAATATTTCAACG
>NW_007452367.1:0-372 GCF_000475195.1 Diaphorina citri | reverse complement strand
TAAATTAAAGATAATTACCTGAGTATTAGAGACGCCAGAGTATAAGAAATCAGACCCGGTCACGTGACTCCCTAACTTCTTCAGCTGAACTTTCTCGGCGATTTTCATGATGGGTTCATCTGAAAAACAAGATTAAAGTTAAGAACAAAGGGGCAGAAGGGATACTGAAAAGAGGGATTTTTACTTTGTTAAAAATAAGGTGAACTTAAGATATTACGAGTATGTGGTTACAAATGTCGGAATTTTGTGACCATCATTAGGTCATTTTCCCACCACAATATGTAGAACAAACATCCTTGATCTAACTTGGTTTACAAAACGACCGTAAAACAGTAACTTTTCCTCAAATAACTCACCATTGGACTGTTCTAT
>NW_007452366.1:0-372 GCF_000475195.1 Diaphorina citri | reverse complement strand
TGTGGCACTTGATTTATTTTGGGAGGAACGACTTGGCGGGGTCTTTTTTATGCCACGAAGTGGTATTTTTTGGGGTAAAACATATTGATCCTTTTATTAAACCATTAACACACCGATGTTCGGTCTTTGATCATATATGTAACTAGCTGAATTCCGTCGCTTCGCTCCGGAATCCCGCTAGTTCATCCCGAGGCATGGCCAAACTTGTAAAAAAGGCATGGCCGAACTTGTAGAAAATAAAAAAAATACGGTCGCGCTGCGCGCTCCCTATTAGCTGCATGGTTATCAAACTAGCAAGCTGGGTCCGTCCCTCCGGGAATTTTTTAGCCCGTAGTTTATTCGATCGTGATTAGAGAAAATCAGTACCTATGT
>NW_007452365.1:0-372 GCF_000475195.1 Diaphorina citri | reverse complement strand
CGAGAAGAGACACAATACTTCCCATTTAGGTGCTGGGTCAACACGAGAACACCAGAAAGTAACCCGTTGAAATATTTATCTGTCTTTCTATCTATTTGTTTCGCCATAGATATCTATTGAACGGTCCACTTTGATAAAAATATGTTCACCTATAAAGGAACTTTCCTCTTCAGATTTTGGGACCACAATCCAGCGATCCAGCCTCCTGCCTATTGGGGCTCGTAAGGACTAAGGACCTTTTTCCGTGATAGTGATACCGTAGTAGTACGTAATTACGGATACGTACCATAGAAAGTACGAGTTGATCAGTTGATTCACCAGTTAAGTTATTTGATCCATTTCTCCATTTGATAAACTCCAAACCCATTATCC
>NW_007452364.1:0-372 GCF_000475195.1 Diaphorina citri | reverse complement strand
TGTGGAGCCGCCTTATGAGAGTTCGTACCGATTTTGTCATTTTTTTTTTATATTTTTACTCTGTCCAAAGTAAAAAAAAAACATTGGTCTCCACATTTACGAAAAAGAATTGAATCAAGGGCCATTCTTTACTCGTTCAGTATGAACCGACTATCTTAAAAATTCTAAAGGTCTTATTATAGGAAGATTCGATGATGTACTACAGATTTGGTAACACTGTACACGGATCTAGTTTTTGACTGTATAAATGCCCTAAAGCCAACTAAACAAAGGTCCAAGCAACCGCCCCCCCAATAGCACACAAAATAGAGAGCAGCCCAAATTCGGAGTCCAAAAAGTCGAGTGGGCTGCCCCCATCAAAGTGGTTGTGAC
>NW_007452363.1:0-372 GCF_000475195.1 Diaphorina citri | reverse complement strand
ACAATTTGGCCGAGAAAAGGACAAGTAAAAGGTCCTAATTAATTGTAGAGGTAATCTCTAGTTGGTCAGCTTTGTGCCCGATTTTTAGGAGCTGGGATGCATTCCTGAGAGGACCTTCAACTTGGACTTTACCCATGCATCAAGTAAACTGTTATACTGATGTTGATTCCTCCTGTATGAGGGAGAAGGGCATAGTTAGAAGTGAAATGTTCTTTCCTTAATGGACTAGGACTGGAGTCTAGCACCAACACTCGGATACTATTTGGGTACAGTTCCGAAGAATACTAAGGTAACAACCACTTATAACATGAGGTGATAGACCCCCACCTTGGTAGTGTCCCTTGATTAAGTTGACAATTTTCCCTGAAACCC
>NW_007452362.1:0-372 GCF_000475195.1 Diaphorina citri | reverse complement strand
TTAGGCTGCATCAGAAATAAGGTTTAGGTGCAATGCAAGGAACATTCAACATTTAACAGTTTGCTAGTTGGGTGTACATGTACAAGTGATGACACATATTTCTTTACTCAGAAGTGAGTTTATTAGCGTTTGCGAAGTGTGTTTAGTGTATTGAGACGGCAAGTTCTCATTTCATGGAGACATTCCGAGAACGCGTGCTAACTGAGAACTCAATATTTGACAGCACCCTGGTCTCGTGAAATGGAATCACGTGTGAAGTTAGACAATCAAAGAATGGAATGGGGGAAATCTCGCGAGAGGGCTTGTGATGCACGTCTTGTCTCCAAAATTTACCTTGATAGATAGCCCAGATAAAATAGAGGGGAAAAATCC
>NW_007452361.1:0-372 GCF_000475195.1 Diaphorina citri | reverse complement strand
AGAGAGAAAGAGAGAGAGAGAGTGAGAGAGAGAGAAACAGGGATGCGGAGGAGAATATGAAATTTAATGTCGGATACACAAGGAAAAGAAAGTATCCAATTTTGAGTGGGGGACGATATTTGAACACCCAAAATATAAAAATTGTCCCTCCTCCCTCCATTTTCTTCCTCTCTCTCCATTTCTCTCTCTCCATTTCTCTCTCTCTCTCTCTCTCTCATTTTCTCTCTTGTTGTCTCCCAAATGGCGTTATGGCGTTCTGTTTTTCTAAAATTATATTAGCGTAGAGAAGGAGGAGGAGGGAGGAGAAGGAAGAGGAGGAGGAGAAAGAGGGATGAGGAAGGTAATTGAATTATCAGTTCATTGTAGAGTGAA
>NW_007452360.1:0-372 GCF_000475195.1 Diaphorina citri | reverse complement strand
TTCCGACACGAAATCGAGAATGAAAGTATATTGGTTAGAAAGCTGGGAAAAAAAGCTATAAGAAAATGTAGAGTTTAGATGGATTATCTCTTTCCAACCTCCCCGTTGGAGCGTCTTTTCTTTGAATATTAGGTATCAATTTTCACATATTAGCTCGGGACTAATTTCATTGGTAGGGCTATACGGGTTTCTTCCGACACGAAATCGAGAATGAAAGTATATTGTTTAGAAAGCTGGGAAGAAAAGCTATAAGAAAATGTAGAGTTTAGGTGGATTATCTCTTTCCAACCTCCCCGTTGGAGCGTCTTTTCCCTTGAGAATAGGTATCATTTTTCACATATGAGCTCGGGACTATTTTCGTTGGTAGGCCTA
>NW_007452359.1:0-372 GCF_000475195.1 Diaphorina citri | reverse complement strand
GTCGTCCACACCTCTTCTTTCTTTTTCTTCTTCTTAGTCTTCGTCTTTCTTTTTCTTAGTCTTCTTCTTTCTTTTTCTCAGTCTTCTTCTTTCTTTTTCTTAGTCTTCTTCTTTCTTTTTCTCAGTCTTCTTCTTGTTTTTTCTTCTTTCACCTTCTTCATGTCTCTTTTCCCCTTTTTATTATTATTACCTCTCTTTACTTCCTCTTTCTCATCCCCTTCTTCTTCTCCTTCTTTCCTCTTTCTGTTTCTCCCTTTTTTCTCTTGGTCTCCTTCTTCTGCTTCTGCTCCTTCCTTTTTACTTTCCTTATCCTATGGGAAGGAAAGTAATGTAATCGGGTCAAATTTTCGATGGTCAGTTTTTAGTGCCAAA
>NW_007452358.1:0-372 GCF_000475195.1 Diaphorina citri | reverse complement strand
TGTTTTCGCGCTATTATATTATTCTCCATGACTTCCAGTTCGCCATATCGCCATGAGTTATTACATGAGTCAGAGATGACCAGACAAAAATATCTTGGAACTTCCATACTAACGAGATATGTATATCTGTTCACAATGTGCAGCAAAACTTTGAACAAAAAGTAGTTGATTCAACCATTTCTTTTTAAGCCTGGATAAAGAAAGAAAATTTGATTTGCCTCTTTGAAAAACAATGATTAAAATAAAATAACGCAGAGGAAGATCATCTTGAGTGTTTAGTATAGGCACCGAACGAAATGGCAGTACTGAATTTTGAACAAGGCAATCTCAAACCTACTAAATACATCATTTTCTCCTCTGACTAATAACGAG
>NW_007452357.1:0-372 GCF_000475195.1 Diaphorina citri | reverse complement strand
TTTCTACTCCTTTTCCTTCATTTTGTCAGTTTCTGCAACTACATATTTATGCTGATGGCATGGAAAAAGAAAAAGTTAGAGGAAAGAATGCGCATTAGAAAAATGCTGATCAGACGAACGAAGAAGAAAAAGAAGGAGGAGGAGGAGGAGGAGGAGGAGGAGGAGGAGAAGAAGAAGAAAACAATTTCATAAAGATTTTGTCATGATGAATCATGAAAATGAAAAATGAAAAAAACCTCCCAAGTTTCAGCACTAAACACTAGACACTATAGTATATTTTGCAATAAAAAGTGGATATTGCCAGCCTAGTTAGCTTAGTTGGTAGTGCGTCTGCCTTGTAAGCGCTAGGCCGCGGGTTCGATTCCCGCCCGG
>NW_007452356.1:0-372 GCF_000475195.1 Diaphorina citri | reverse complement strand
AAAAACTTGAGAAATGAGAACAATATTTGACAAAACAAGGAATTCAATAGGCTCTTAATTTTTCCTTTAATGAAAAAACTTTTAGAAGGAGTCTACTGGGTGAAGTAAATACCTGAGAAATTTTCTTTCGTCAAACCCTTGGAGTTCTATTTTGTGGTCAAATTCTCAAACAAATGAGGGTAAAATAGGGACTTAAACAAGATTGATGTGACAAGTGATTGTAATTCTAGAAATTCTGATTGTGACTTTCCCAAACTGTAATACTTTGTTAAAAGTCAAAATTATGAATGATATGCTGATGGTATCTTGAATTCCAAACAGAAACCTTAGGACTAGGGGATCAAAATAACAGTTTCCTGTTACATATTTTGG
>NW_007452355.1:0-372 GCF_000475195.1 Diaphorina citri | reverse complement strand
AAAAACATTATTACAAAATCTAGTAAGATTACATATTCATGAACAAAATACAATATTCACAAATTCAAGATATTCCTTGGTTTAATAGTCCTCTTTGGACGGGATAACAAGTTAGGAGAGGGTATCTTATATCTAGATATTGGAGTACCCGGGTCAACTGGTACTGTGGGACTCTGAGGTGAATGTGGGGGATTGGGTTGAAGCTTAGGGCTTGGAGGAAATACAGGTACATTATTTTCAAATCTCATAGGAGCCCAGACACTACTGTCATTTAATTTCCGAATTTGATCTACGTGACGTTTGGTCAACCCTGTATGAGTCTTGACTACATAAGTAACAGGGGACAATATTTCATTAATAGACCCAGAAACC
>NW_007452354.1:0-372 GCF_000475195.1 Diaphorina citri | reverse complement strand
GGGATCTGGAAATCTTGTAAACTCACTTCTCCATATTGTAATTTCATTTAAAAATATTATCGATGGAGGAAGGATTTTGTAATTTGTAAATCTCCAGGCGAAATAGCAAGGGAGAAAGTTGAGGACTTTGTTGACTGTTGATGATAGGGGAAGTTAACAAACTTTCCCTGCTTTCTTTGTCTGACTCGGAGTTGACTTTTGAAAGTTTGCAATCCTCTCCATAGTCATACTGAGAATATTATTTCACTGTTTACAATATCCTTGTGAACTATCCAAATGTAAGGGCCGAAATCAGTGTCGAAGAGATTGAGACACTCCCACGTTCCCTAATAAAGTTGAATGAACGAGTCCATCCTATTTGTTTGAAACAAC
>NW_007452353.1:0-372 GCF_000475195.1 Diaphorina citri | reverse complement strand
ATGCCAGCTTGCAAAAAGAATTGGGGGAAAATAACAGAGAGAAAATGCCGTCCATTTGTAGAAGAAAAAAAGAACACTATCCATCCGTTCAGGATGAAATCCGCCCCGGGCGGGAATTGAACCCGCGACCTAGCTATTACAAGCCAGACGAACTACCAATATTAAACTGCAGATGTCTATATGCTAATCAGAATTTCCCGGGTTCAGCCCAGACGAGGTGTGGAATTTTATCCTCATTTAGGTAGGTATTTGAGAAATTGACCACATAATACCCAAGGCCAGCCACTCACTATTAGGTAGACCTGACGACAGGTACACCTGATCAGGTCTACCTGATAGTGTGTGTGCTCATCAGGTATCAGGTAGACCTGA
>NW_007452352.1:0-372 GCF_000475195.1 Diaphorina citri | reverse complement strand
TGAGTAGGGGGAAATATATGCTTGTTGTAAGTTTTTGTGACTTCAGGATAGTCAGATTGGAAAGCCTGTGAATGTCTTGATAGGCAGATGAATGATTTTCATCAGGGGTTTTTTTGCTGGTCTTTTCACGTCGGGAATTTCATTTTTTGATACCTACATATCATGAGAATTTCGAGCTGATCATCTTTGCTTTGAGAAAATTTGAGTTTATGAAATTTTGGGAGAGCCCAAGTTATTTGTCCTTGGCAGGAGAGGCATTTTTTAAACAGTATTTCGTTTTAAATTCGGTAAACTTTTCAAAATTTTCATCATAAAAAGAAATCGGTATAAAATCAGTCTTTACACAGACACTGTTTGTGTTGATACCTACTG
>NW_007452351.1:0-372 GCF_000475195.1 Diaphorina citri | reverse complement strand
AAAAAAACCCATGACTGTACATACTGTACAAGTATACAACTCATTAACTTCAAAGGGTTAGGTACCTAACAGAAAAAAGTTTAAAAAAAAAAATCCCGGAATTGATGGGTAGGAAAATATTTGACAGGCATTCGGCAACGGTTTTTATTCGTCATGAAAAACAGACAGGAAGAAGGGAGGGAGAGGATCTCCCTAGGGTTCATTGGGGTTCCCCCACTTCAAGCTCCAAATAAGGTTACTTTTGTATGTAAAAGTTTTGTACCATTGGAAAATGAATTTCATTTGGAAACCCCACGAGTGGGAATTTGTGTTGGGAGCTTGTGCCAAATGGTAAATTATCAATTCAATATACGTTTACTTTTGTACCACTTT
>NW_007452350.1:0-372 GCF_000475195.1 Diaphorina citri | reverse complement strand
CTTCTCCCTTCGCTTTCTAGACGATAAGACCTTAGCAGTTACTGTTCCCTCTATGGCTGTCGTTGAAGCAAGCCCTGATGTGTGCATATTATACAAGGCTCTAAGAAACATAGAAAAGGGGGAGATGGAGAGTGAGCAATTAAAATAGGGCACTCAGTGTTACTTGGAAGGCTCATTATTAGAGGGGAGATGAAGAAAGGAGACGAAGAAAGAAAAGAAGAAGTGGAAGAGACCAGAGAAGTAGGAAGAATGAAGAGCTAAGAAGGAAGGAAAAATAATAAAGAAAGAAAGGAATTGGAAAAAGAAACACAGTTGAATTGAAAAAGTAAAAGGAGAAAAGAAAAGGAAATAATAGGAAAGAAAAAGTAAGGA
>NW_007452349.1:0-372 GCF_000475195.1 Diaphorina citri | reverse complement strand
TGGCCTTTGACTCCTAGCCGAGAATATTGCACGCTTTTTTTTTTTTTTAACTGCCAAGGTCTTATCGTCCCAAAAGCGAAGAGAGAAGGAAGACAGGATAGGAAAAACCTAGCCGTTCTGAGAACGAACATCATCCATTCAGGATATCATCCACCCCGGTCGGGAATCGAAAACGCGGCCTAGCGCTTACAAGGCATACGTGCTACCAATCAAGCTAACTAGGCTGGCAAAGAATCCCTTTAAACCAGCAGTAGATAGTAGACACCTAATAATATTACTGCTGGTCAAATCCTCAAATAATAATATGTATTGAGAAAGAAATATCATACCTCAGCTGGAATCTGGAATTGAACGCGCGTCCTCCTGTATATC
>NW_007452348.1:0-372 GCF_000475195.1 Diaphorina citri | reverse complement strand
ATTTGCTTTCAAAATATTTGAATGTATCGTTTATTTTTGGACACCCTATGCAAACTATAGACTTGAAATTTGGTAAGTAAGTAGTCCCCACTTGTGACAAGTGACAAGGATGCAATTTGAAAAAGTTATGGGAAAAGACAACCCCAAAAACATAAGTACCTATAACCTCCCAATATCTACCACTGAGTTGTACTCAGCCAAGACCCCCTCTCCCTAACATTATCTACCACTGAGTTATACTCAGCCAAGACCCCCTCTCCCTCCCATTATCTACCACTGAGTTGTACTCAGCCTAGACCCCCTCTCCCTCCCATTATCTACCACTGAGTTATACTCAGCCAAGACCCCCTCTCCCTCCCATTATCCACCACT
>NW_007452347.1:0-372 GCF_000475195.1 Diaphorina citri | reverse complement strand
AAATGAATTGAACATGGCCTAAAGTTTGAAATAAAACAGATAGCTCAATCCAAGAGTTAAATTCAAAGTCCGATTTTCGTCCTGGCCATTAAAGTAAAAGTACCGAGAAAAAATCTCACTTTAGTTTTGGTGTGAAGAGGTAGCCTTTGTTGCATATTTTCTCCCAATGCTGCAAGTGATAATAGGAGGTGAGATGATAACATTACACTTTAGTTTTGGTGTGAAGAGGTAGCCTTTGTTGCATATTTTCTCCCAATGCTGCAAGTGATAATAGGAGGTGAGATGATAACATTGCATTAACCAATGATATTATCCCAAACTGACCTTTGCGATATGCACGAAAAACAAATGCACTATCAAATTTTAATTGCA
>NW_007452346.1:0-372 GCF_000475195.1 Diaphorina citri | reverse complement strand
CAACAGGATTGAAGAACTCTACAGAAATGCCATGATTTTCTTCCAACATTGATTCTTTAAATGTTTCTTGTAGATGTTAGTTCTTTTGCCTTTGTTCTTTGTAGATGTTTGTTCTTTTTATCTTTTGCCTTTGGAGACAATAAAGTATTGATTCTTTTTACCATTTCTGGTATCTTCACTTCTTGTAGATGTTAGTTCTTTTGCCTTTGTTCTTTGTAGATGTTTGTTCTTTTTATCTTTTGCCTTTGGAGACAATAAAGTATTGATCCTTTTTACCATTTCTGGTATCTTCCTTCTTTGAAAATAGCCAGAAGGTACATGAAAACATTTCATAACATAGAATGCCTTTAACACATTCAAATCTTTTCAGGC
>NW_007452345.1:0-372 GCF_000475195.1 Diaphorina citri | reverse complement strand
TATGCAATGTGCAACACACTTTACCAAACGCTGAGGTTAAGCAACATCAAGTGTGACTTCTTCTTCCCCCTTCCTAGTGACTTGGGCTATTTATTTTTACATTCACTTTTGGTTTTGGCTATTTATAAAGCTCTTTTCTATTTGGGTATAATCGGAAAGCGACTGTCTCCTTGGAGTTTCATTTACACATTTTATTGAAACTCTTGTTGAAATATGGCTCTTCAATTTGAACTTCAATACCTTCCAGTTGAGACTATTCTTGATCACAACCTGAAATGAAAAACATTGGAACCTACGGAAGAAACTAAAGCACTCTTTTTTTTTACAAATACATTAATTTTTTAATTTATTTATTTATTTAAAACAAAATAT
>NW_007452344.1:0-372 GCF_000475195.1 Diaphorina citri | reverse complement strand
TACTTACAAGTTTGTTTGTCTCAAAATCATTTCTCTCCATACGATAAATAAATAGTTTGTTTGTTTATTCCCCCTGCTAACTTGTGGCATCAAGTTTTCTGGCAGTATCTTTGGCTGGCTCCGGATGCTAAATGGTTTTTTGACTTCCCATTTTCTTAGGGTCCATTCTTGACACCAATTTAATTAATTATGGAGTCAAGGTTTTCCTAGAAACATAAGCAGACACAGAATCAATTTGAATAGAAAAACATCAAGTGGATATTTTAGCGAACAGTATTTTCCCTGGCGGTTTGCAGCACGTTCATTCGCGCTCGATATTTCATGATCAACAGTTTTCTATCTTGTTTGTTTGATTTATCGCAGAAATCACAC
>NW_007452343.1:0-372 GCF_000475195.1 Diaphorina citri | reverse complement strand
GTGTCAATAACTCGATACCTACACATTTTCTTACATGACAAACATATTACCTACCTAGAATACCTAGATAGATAGGTACCTATAAGTAGGTCTAGGTCTAGGTACACATCAAGATACTCGCACATAATTACCTATGTAGATAAAAATATCTATCTAGGTAGGTAAATAAATGAATTTGAGCCAAAACTCTAGGTACATTGATGGATAGGTAATAAAATAAACCGTTGTTGTTGATTTAGGCATCTAGTCTAATAGATAGAGGAAGTCCACCTTGCAATAATTAGAACAAGCAATTTTTTTTTCATAGGATCGTTAGGTATTGTAGGGGAAGTGTCATACTAAAATCAAGACCTCGAGACTTGAGAGGAGAAC
>NW_007452342.1:0-372 GCF_000475195.1 Diaphorina citri | reverse complement strand
CTCTCTCTCTCTCTCTCTCTCTCTCTCTCTCTCTCTCTCTCTCTCTCTCTCTCTCTCTCTCTCTCTCTCTAAAAAAGTGAATGGGGCAAAAATGGGACGAAAAAAGGGCTCGAAGTTTTTAATGGACTACCCGAACACATTTCGCTTATTAATACCATTATTATTATGGGAGCATATTTTTCAGAGACCCCCGGGGACACGGGGTGTTAAGGTGGGTGGGGACTGATGGGGACCAAAGGAGGGAGGGGTGTTAGGGTGGGAGAGGCTGGGGATTATGATGTACCTATACCATTGTCGTACTTTTTAAGTTTTTTTAATTCCGAGTTTTATTTCGTGATTATTATTATTGTATAGGGACTATCATAGGATGGG
>NW_007452341.1:0-372 GCF_000475195.1 Diaphorina citri | reverse complement strand
TTCAACACGTGTCATAGGAGTGGCCATTGATCGAAGGAAGTAAATTTATAAATTAATTTAACTCTAAAGTTTTCTCATAATTATTTTGCTTTTTTAGGGGTTTGATAGAGGGATCTGTAACTGCTAAGGTCTTACTGTCCCAAAAGAGAAGAAATTTAATACCGATTCGAAGTCCCGAAAGTGGAAAGAGAAGAAATACAGGTTAGGAGAAAGCCAGCCTTTCCGAGAACGAACTATCTGTTTGGAATAAAATCTGGCCCGTTTGGGAATCGAACCCACGACCTAGCGCTTACAGACGGGACGCCCAACAAGCCAACCTTAAGGAGTGAACAGTGCAGAGTTGTTAGTGAAACAGGGCCCAGGCAAGCGGTT
>NW_007452340.1:0-372 GCF_000475195.1 Diaphorina citri | reverse complement strand
ATGAAACGCTTGACCATAACAATGATACAACTGCTGACAACAAAACAGTTGTTGATCATAACAATGATACTTCCGATGGCAACAAAAGCGTTGTTGACCTTGATGATTTGTCCAGTGAAAACGTCATCTCAAAGCTCAAAGTGGGTGAGAACCTTAAAAGAATCCACGCAGATAGTAGTGAAATCGAGGTAATTGCTGGCAAACTTGAGAATTTGAACGTCTGTCCGGATAAACCACAAGAAAACCTGGTTAAATGTGCTGAAGAAGGTATTAAAATGAAGGATAGAGATATTCAACTGAAGGATCAAGATAGTCAAATGAAAGATCAAAGAGATATTGATGATGATGACGTTTGGTGGATACCCGATGACC
>NW_007452339.1:0-372 GCF_000475195.1 Diaphorina citri | reverse complement strand
AGGAAATCCTTACATTGTTGCAATTCAGGTAAAGGTCTATTTTTGATAAACTCTCTCTTCTAAAATGCAGAGGTAGCTATAAGTTCAGAGGTTTGATTCCAGAGCAGGCAAGGTGGATATCGCCCAGCCTGACTTTGTTTCACTGTCGGAGGAAGCACTGTGCAATATAGCTTCCCCTTTTAGAGATTCTCTACCATTGCACATGTGACATGTTTGGCAACGATGCCTATTTTTTTGCTGTCACATTGATCTGGACACACTATAGAATCTAGATTCTAGACTTTATTAACTGAGGACCAATGGTCAGAGCAACACTATAGTGTCACTGCCAGCCTATAGTTAATAGTTTGGAGGATAGCGCGTCTGCCTTGT
>NW_007452338.1:0-372 GCF_000475195.1 Diaphorina citri | reverse complement strand
TTAATTATGTTAAGATTGAATAATTCTTGTCAGAAATTAGTCTACCCTGCTTATTATCACTGCTGTTTCACCTTATGAAGAATTCGAACCATAAACCTCCAGTTCTGAAATTCCTCCCGCGCTAACTGCTTGAGCCACTGAGGTTGGTTCGTTTGGTTATTTCATAAAACCTATAAATAGGTAACCTACTTACTTGAATATAAAAATTTGGACCGATTGCAATACTTTCATTACTAGTATAGCTCGCTATACTGTAGTAATAGAAAGTAAAAAATCTCAAAGTTTCAAACTCTCGTTTTGTTTTTCCATAAAACCCATAGATAAAAATAATATACCGAGGGGTTGGGTAAGGTAGGGGGGGGGGGGGGGGAA
>NW_007452337.1:0-372 GCF_000475195.1 Diaphorina citri | reverse complement strand
CTCCCCCACAAGCGGTACCCTTTGTCATCTTGGCAGCCTGCTGGTGAGCAGGAAGGCGGCTGTTCCAGCATTTCTCTCGTAGGTAGGTAGGTAGGTAGGACACCTACTCGGGTTCGATTCTCATACACTGGACACTTGACACGGGGTTGAGTATGTGTAACTGGAAAGTTGAGTAGTAATCAGCTATACGAGTTGAGTAGTAATTTCGTACACGTACCTACACATTGCACAGCTATTAGATCCCCTAACATACGAGAAACGAGATCTTGTTTCTGATCAGGCCTAGAGTAGGTTTGAGGGACTACGGACGGACAGTACTTATTTTTTTTTTTATTATTATTATTATTTTTTTTTTTTTTAAGAGGGAACTGT
>NW_007452336.1:0-372 GCF_000475195.1 Diaphorina citri | reverse complement strand
TTTTTTTTTTTTTTTTTTTTTCATAATGGGCATCGAACCACAGTGCTCTGCTAGCTGCTTCGATCAAGGACATCATATCAAGTGTGTAAAAATAGATGGAAAAACAACAACAAGTGATTAATGGAAAATTAAATTAAGAAAGTAGGTAGGTACCTAAAAACTAGTGGTGTGGTTAGGCAGGGAGCTAGGGTATACAAAAATTACCTCATAAGGTTCAAAACATTAACCGACAGCTAGCGTATACAAAACTTACCTCAAAATTTTGACGTGTAGGTAGGTAATAGTAATTACCTATTACACTGAAAAAAAAAATTTCCAAGTCAGTATTGTTAGGCGCAAAAATAACTGGATATAGTTGTATCACCTTAAATA
>NW_007452335.1:0-372 GCF_000475195.1 Diaphorina citri | reverse complement strand
TGAGTTTCATGTGGGACATGAATCCTACCGTAAGAGCGATTCTGGTGAAATTGATTCTGTACGCAAAAGGTTAAACATTATGACTCGGGCTGACATTCTTGTCTAGCATCTTGATCGAAAAAACAACAACCTTGTTACCACCCTTCCTGTGTGATGAGAAGCATGTCTAATAATCATACTGTATATTTTTGTCATAATGGGATTATCATGTGTCTGGTTTTGTATTTGGGATGGTCCCAGACATGGGTAATACTGTCAAAACAGCCTTCGATGGTGTTAGAAGGTCGTACTTTTAGTGATCTTCAAAACTGATGCGTCAAAGAGACCTACAGAGCTCAAAGTTGGACCAAGTCACACCGTGTGACCTGCCCA
>NW_007452334.1:0-372 GCF_000475195.1 Diaphorina citri | reverse complement strand
AAGGTAAAAACTCCCTTCGTTCGTTCCATAAGGTAAGATACTACTTAGTAGCTAGATAGAAAAGAGGAGGGAGAAAAACAAAAAATCCCTCATCAATGTTATAATGACAAGGTGTCCCTGGGGAAATTATATCTCCCTATCATTATCGACAGTAACAAGAAGATAAGGGATTTAAGTTAAGGGATTTGGGGGGGAAAAACGAGGATTCAGCTATGGTGGGGACATACTACGAGATGGATGGGTATCCTACGATACGGACAACGTCTCGGTGGCGTGGTGGTCAAGACGCTCGTCTGATGGTAATCAGGAGGGCGTGGGTTCAATCCCGTCCGAGGTATGGAATTTTATCCTCAAACTTATTTGAGAATTTGT
>NW_007452333.1:0-372 GCF_000475195.1 Diaphorina citri | reverse complement strand
TCCTTCTCCTCTTCCTCTTCTCTTTCTCCTCCTCCTCCTTTTCCCTTCTACATCGTCTTCCTTTTCCTCTTCCTTCTCCTCCTCCTCCTACTTCTCTTCCTGCTTCTCCTTTTTCCTTCATCTTCCTCCTCCTTTTTCCCTCTTCATATTCATCCTTTTCCTCCTTCTTCTCCTCCCCCCCCTCCTTCTCCTTTTATTTCTCCCCCTCCTTCGTCTCATTCTCCACCTACTTTTTTCATCCTCGTGCCCCTCACCCCCCTTATTTCTCTACGTACAATGTCGTGAGATTCATACTTAAATCTCTCTTTTTTACCTAAAGCCCGCGTCAGCATATTTTGCCAAACTATACCAAATTATTCAGGGTGGGATGCA
>NW_007452332.1:0-372 GCF_000475195.1 Diaphorina citri | reverse complement strand
CGTCACACTTCACTTTGGTTAGATCCACACTAAAACTTTGAAAGATGTTCACCACTTCTGGACCCAGTAGGTGCAACAGCAAGGCCACTTTCTTCTCCTCTTTGGCTTCTGAATGATTGAACGCCAGTAAGAAATTACGAAATTGGAATTGAAAGACCTTCCAATTTTCATAAACTTGGGCTCCTGTCATGCCCTTGACCTTGAGGTTGGGAATGCTTGCTTGATTTGTGGCCATCTTCGAGCTTTTCGAGCGTCCTTTTCGTAGCAATTTATATCCGGTCTTTAGTTAGAGTATTCATTCTAACTTTTGACACTTCTGACACCATATTTAGTTATTCACTGACTAATAATTAGATAAAATAAGAACAGGAT
>NW_007452331.1:0-372 GCF_000475195.1 Diaphorina citri | reverse complement strand
TAACTGTTTCCTAGCACCCGAAGGCATTTTTGTCTTGGTATAAGGTACTTGTACCTACATAATTATGCCGTACTTCTTCGGCAGCGGGCGCGCGAAGGAGGGGGGGGGATCTAAAACGAAGACTTTAGGGTTGAGAATTACTGTTCTAGCCTACTCGGCCACAGAAGGATTTGTTGGTTTTGCTGTCTGCCATCTACTCATCATCTATCAGAGTACCCCCGTTCTA
Source organism: Diaphorina citri (assembly GCF_000475195.1). Taxonomy (NCBI): domain Eukaryota; kingdom Metazoa; phylum Arthropoda; class Insecta; order Hemiptera; family Psyllidae; genus Diaphorina; species Diaphorina citri. The sequence continues at coordinate 146 of NW_007452331.1, read as the reverse complement.
ATATTGTTATCACCGTAAAAATATGAAATTATAGCAAGAAGCAAATTTCCAAGTTCATACTTCATAGTACCCACAATCTACATACATACACAAATATCTTACTTACTTTGTTTCAGCTGAATAGCTTAAATTGGCACAAAATACAC
>NW_007452330.1:0-372 GCF_000475195.1 Diaphorina citri | reverse complement strand
AATGTTCAAGTGACACATCCACCAATTTCATGAAATTACAATCTACCTACATAATTTGATGACCTTGGTAGGTATATACAATATACATACATGTTTAAGTGACACATCCACTATTTTGTTTGTTGAAAGTGTCTTTTGCTGATAGTTCCCGAACTTCCTAGCTCTACTCTTTGCTATCGAAAATAAATTCCGTTATCAAGAACTCAAGAAGAATAAGAACGAAACTTTACACAAAATGGAAAGCAAGAGAGGAATATGAGGAAAAAAAAAAAAGAGATAAGTTTTAAATTTTAGTTTTTTCCTCTCTTTTTCGCCAGAGTGTATTTTTATTGTAATACACACAGGCAGAGATAGAGAGAAAAGAAGAAAAGT
>NW_007452329.1:0-372 GCF_000475195.1 Diaphorina citri | reverse complement strand
AGAAATGAAAACAATATCCTTGTATTAGACTTCATTTTCATAGCACGTATTCTTCAGGGAAAAGTACATGGGTTTTTTAACACAGTAAATTTGGTGGACATGTTTAGTTTATATACTTGAACCATATTGAATACAACATTGAATGCACTATTTCCCAATGAATTACTGAAGTTAAGCAACATTGTCCGAAGTTAGTATTTGGACCGTTTTTATATAACGTTTTTGGGCTGCTCTCAGTCTTGTGGGTACAACGATATGTTCCACAAAGGAGGTAGCATAAAGCACTCATATGCCATGCCTATGATCTTAGTGATAATAGTAAAGTAAATGTTATATTTTAAAAAAAAAAAAAATAAATAAATAACGAAATGA
>NW_007452328.1:0-372 GCF_000475195.1 Diaphorina citri | reverse complement strand
TGCTTCGGCTACGATCAAGCAGAATCTCTTTGATTGAATCATGTTGAATCTAAAAAAAAAAGTCACATAATAAAATAAGGCCTTTTTTTTCCTCATTTCAGATAACCATTGAAAATACATAAGTGGCCCGTGGCAGCAAGTGTGGACGTCCAAATCGGAATCTCTTTGATTGAATCTAAATAGAAAGTAAAAAAGTCACATAATTTAGGCTTTTTTCATTCTATCAGATCCATATTCGTAATTTGATGAAGGTTTATTTATTTATACATTGATCTTCTTTCCAGGTGATCCTAGCAGTGAGTGACGAGGCAGGCGTGCGTGCCATCATGGATCAACTATTGGATGCTACACGGTCCGAAAGTATCGCTCAGA
>NW_007452327.1:0-372 GCF_000475195.1 Diaphorina citri | reverse complement strand
GTTGAAATATACTTGGATAAGGCATGTATGTAGGTGTGATTTTCAATAATTCTGTGGTGCGATTTTCAATAATTAGAAAATTCCATATTCTATCTGGGTAGGTACCTACTTATTGTTTTCCCAGAATTACCCATTTGCCTTCCAAACTGATTTATCTCATTAGGTTGTCTCACCTGAAAGTTTTTGTCTACCTACGTATAGGTTTAGGTATGCCAAGAGTTTGTAGACTTTTCGTTAGGTTGGTAGATAACATGGTTTTGAAAAGTTCATTTTAGCTCAGCCTGAGGTGACATCAGACTTCGCCAGTGGTACTCAAACTGAAAAGTTTCTGGGTATTTTAGGGGCGTGGTCTGTTTACCCTTTAAGGGTACA
>NW_007452326.1:0-372 GCF_000475195.1 Diaphorina citri | reverse complement strand
GCTAACCGAGGCTTGGAAGCTGTGGGCAATGCCCCAGCCTCGGCCATTATGTACTATCCGCACTGCTATTGCAATTATTTGACTGGTAAGCATTTCATTTAGAATAGATTAGAATATACCCTGTTTATACTGCCAGAATGAGATTGAAAAGTCCCTTTACTTCCGCAGTCTAAACAAGGTAAAATAAAGCAAAATCATTTAGGAAAAGTTAGTCTCTAATATATTCATTTATTCACACACTGATCGCTCTATCTTCAGAACTCCAACACCTAGAAAGCTAAAATTTGGTACGAATATTCCCAATATGTTCTATAATTATGTGCAATAGAGAGGATTTTGCCGAAATCTAAACTGAACTCAAGTTATAACCAA
>NW_007452325.1:0-372 GCF_000475195.1 Diaphorina citri | reverse complement strand
ATTTTTCACCTCAGTTTTTGCGGAGTTTTGCCAATTTCATACTTATCTTTTCGATCGTGCGTGTCACCAACAGTCCATATCCATGAGTACCTACAGTCGATCGCTTAATGTAGAGTAGAAATGGTATAACTTTGTCTACTCAAATGACTCGTGTTTTGTAGAACCGTCTTCCGCAACAATTAATAAGTAACACCATAAATTTACCATTCCCTAAGTCCCTAACTCTTTACAAAGTTGTCTTCGATAACGAATCTGGACGATAACGAATCTGGACGATTGAGAACTTTGTGGATAAGAACCGATTTGTCCCGTTCAGTTTTGGGGTGGGTTTTGCTGATTCCGTACGTGTGTCTTCTGGAAGCAAGTCCCCAT
>NW_007452324.1:0-372 GCF_000475195.1 Diaphorina citri | reverse complement strand
TAGAAGCTGTTCCTTTTTCAGGTCATAAAAATTAAAATCTCATAAAACAGCAACACGTTGGAACAACTTGAACCGTATAGGTATCAGTCAATACCTACCTATAATAAAAACCAAAAACAAAGAGGCAGTTGGGAAAAAAAACTTTAATAACTCTCTAATTTTAAGATTGAACACCTGCTTCGACCCATAAGAATGATTAAAGGAGGTTTAAAAGAGGAAACTGTAACAACGGAGGTCTTATCGTCTTGACATCGAAGAGACGAAGAGAGGAGGACAGGATACGACAAGGGTAGCCGTTCTGAGAGCGCACCTTATCTCCTTTAGGATATAAAGTTCGCACTTAGCACATGATGTCGTAGACAGTCACCCGTT
>NW_007452323.1:0-372 GCF_000475195.1 Diaphorina citri | reverse complement strand
TTTAATTGGCTCGTCCTGAACCGCAGTCAACCATCGTGAGGACTTGTGCTTGTTCTTTTCAAGCAGAGAGAACCCTTTAAAACTGCCAGCTAGGTAGGCTGGTTAGGGTTAGCTGTTCTTCTCCCTATTTATAGTCGCACAGCCAGACGCTAGTCTACTCTCTGTTTAACGTCCCCTAGCTAGACAGTCACTTTAGTCAGCTTAGCTAGCTTGGAGGGTGGCGAGTCTGCCTTGTAATCGCTTTTTCGCTGTTCGATTCCCGCTCGGGGAAAAAGATATCTGCCTCCTAACCTTACCCAGCCTGAGGAGATAGAGAGAGAGAGAGATAGAGAGAGAGAGAGAGAGAGAGAGAAATGAGAAGAGAGAGGGAAA
>NW_007452322.1:0-372 GCF_000475195.1 Diaphorina citri | reverse complement strand
GAAAGGAATATAAATACATAAATGTAGTTAGATGGGTACCTGCTTAATTTATTGCAGGTAAGCACCCACATACATAAATAATGTACTTAGGTACCTAATAATGGTGATAAAACCTCTAATTAATAACTTCCGGCATCTCAATTAACCATCAAACAATACCATTTTTTTAATAGCTCCTCACTAACTACATAGGACCCTATTTTACCTATGTAATTAGTAATTTTATAAAATGTGCTTATCTAATAGGTACCTCATCAGATACCTACGGGTACCTAGTATGTACACTTTTAAAAATTTGAGATAATTATGAGGTAATTTCGTGAATTACGTATAAAATCATAATAAAACCTACCGAAGTTTGCCAACCGAGTT
>NW_007452321.1:0-372 GCF_000475195.1 Diaphorina citri | reverse complement strand
TTACTCAAAATAAGGCGATTAAAAATAATGAGGGTATGAAAAGAACAAGGAAAGTAAAAAGCAAAAAAACAGAATGATACCTACCTAATTATTATCAAGAAGAATGTACCCTGTATCGATTGGTATACCTAATTATGCCGTGTCTTTATTCTTTAACACTTTAATTCAATTCAATTCAATTTATTTTTATTGTACATAATATTTCAACATTTCAATGAATACAATTGTACAACGTCAGTTAGAAAAGAAAAAGAAGGAGAAAAAAAAATAATAAAATAATAGGTATCTAAAATTAATGTCTTAATGCAACTTTCCAAAAAAGGAGCACCATTTCTGCTTGATTCACAGAAACTAATAAAAATTTAAATGAGA
>NW_007452320.1:0-372 GCF_000475195.1 Diaphorina citri | reverse complement strand
AGAAGAGATGGAAGAAATGAGGAAGGAGTGGGTGCGACCTTTCGAGGAGTTTGAAGGCAACATTACCTACCGGAAACTGAACCGGTGAGTTGTGAAACTGAATCGGTGAGTTATCAAACTAAGTCGGAGAGTTGTGAAAACTAAGGGCCGAATGAACAGTCGTTCCTAAATGATTTAGGTTCCCTTTTTCCTGGAGATTTCCTATTTCCTTAAGGTATCCATTTTCCCATGTTGTTTATTTTCTTCTGCTTTAATACGAATGGCGTCTGTTTGTCATCATAGGCCACTTTCGATTTTTCACCTATCAATTTGTTCAAAAAAGGTTTTCCTTTTACTAACAACTTCATTTTATGATCAATTAATTAAGAAAAA
>NW_007452319.1:0-372 GCF_000475195.1 Diaphorina citri | reverse complement strand
GCTAATGTGTAAATCCGCCCCTGCATTTTGCCATTACATAATAGAACGTTGTCATGGTAAATCTAGGGATGTACCTACATGTGTTATAAATGGTAAAATAAATCACGTGATTTGAATCGTTATTTACAAATTTATGTAGGGAAATCGCATTACACCTATTACTTATTATAGTAGATAGAGATAGTATAGGTAATCTAATCTAAATTTTAAACATGAATTATTTGTGGTGGAGCTCAAAGCTGCTTCACATTGCGGATATTTTTCCCGAAGACAAAATTTTAAAATTCCTTCCCGCCTTTACCCACTTTCTAAACAGCTAGGTATTTCGAAACTGAAAGTAAAAACAGAGTGAAGAGGAAGAGGAGAGCAAAG
>NW_007452318.1:0-372 GCF_000475195.1 Diaphorina citri | reverse complement strand
TATATATATTTGTGCACATACAATATTGTATACTGAAACACAATAAATAAATATAATATTCAAATCCTACGGCAAAGAAAAAAAAAACTTCTTTTCTTTCTCAAAAATACCTAAGTCTTAAAGAATCGACTCAGAAGTCTTCAAAAAAATCGAACGTACATCTAAATCCTTTTCCCCTTCCCTACTTCAAATTTTCACCATCAAACGGGTCAAACCTCTCATTTTAACATTTTTAACTGAAACACCCTGTAACCTAAAACTCCAGTAAGTCAGTATTGATTTTTCCTCTCATTGGACCACCCGGTATACAAAACCTAATATAAAACTAAAATGGAAAGATGTTCTAGTCGTTTTTTTTTTTTTTTTTTTTTT
>NW_007452317.1:0-372 GCF_000475195.1 Diaphorina citri | reverse complement strand
ATATCTGCATACTGCATAGTCTGCATACAGAGAGGCAGTAGTGGGAGTATTAAGGTAGACACTCATAATAGACCAGTAATAAGTAGTATGTACCTAATAGTATTCGGTATTTACCTATTTGCATAACTATGCAAGGTAGCTACTTACTACTTACCCCCTTGCCATTTCACTGGAATTTGGAATTCAAACCAAACAACTTCTTTATAGGTAGATAACAGCTTGAAGCTGAATGAATAGATAGATAGATTAGCAGCTCTAAGCGATCAGACAGCCACCCGTCCAGGTACCAACCAATTTTATTTATTTATTTATTATGGGACTGGTTGCTCCTCTCCCAAGAGAGTATGCAATTAACACTGCGACCTCTGTAGA
>NW_007452316.1:0-372 GCF_000475195.1 Diaphorina citri | reverse complement strand
GGATACGAGAAGAAGATGACGAAAGCGTAGAGGAGCTTGACTATTTGAGCCATTCTGGAATAAAATTAGGGAGGAACAACCAGGTGTGTGTTAGTTTTAACAAGACCTTTGAAAAAGTTTCTTACATTTTACAAGTCTTAAAATCGGTGGGAAAGTGTTGAAGAGATCCTCATCACTCATAATAATGCTTTCAGAAAGACAGTCATCAAACGAAGATCATTCATTCAGCAGACAAGGGAACATACCTCATTAGATGTATAGTCGTTCCCCGAAAAGGGCATCTTCTGGCAATCCCTTCAATGTATAAAAAAAGAAAATAATCTACTAACCAATTCGGAAAGTGGTAAAGCATACACTAGTTTTTCGTTATGG
>NW_007452315.1:0-372 GCF_000475195.1 Diaphorina citri | reverse complement strand
ACTTTTGGTTATGCATCGGGGACTGGTGCATTCAACGTCTTAAAGCCGATTTTTTTTGTCCTTTTTTTGACCTGGATTTCCGCTGAATATTCCGTCCAATTAATCAATAGTTAGTTATATATTGATAGGTACGTAATTTTCCTGAATCTGAGAACCCTTAGGAACGGCTATGTATCCTATTAACTCTTGAATTATTAGAGAAGCTCTCAGCGATAAAGACAAAATCGCCCTGAGATAATCGTGGGCTTACGTGACCACTCTACCAATTTATCTCTAACATGTGGCGTTGATGACCTTTGGTGTCAGCAAAGTATAGCCGATAGGTATGTTTTTGTTATAAGTTATAAGGATGGATAACTGGATAGCTGGATA
>NW_007452314.1:0-372 GCF_000475195.1 Diaphorina citri | reverse complement strand
CCATCCCGTAGTATGTCCCTCATCAGGGGTGCAATAGTCCTATATACTAGACTCCGCACACAGGAATTTCGTCAGAAATGATCCCCATTTTAATGTAATGTAATGTCTCTCATCAGCTGGGCGAGAAGAGACACAATACTTCCCATTTATATGTAGGTGCTGGGTCAACACGGTCCATAGGTAACAAGAAATATAATTATGTAGGTATAGGGAAATCCCCAGGTTAACCCGCTCGTCAGGGTTTTCCCGTTACGTATACATAATTAAGTATAGGTGCCTCCCTGTATTTTCCTCCCTGTCCTCTCTAAAGTCCCTATATTTAATGCCTCATACTTATTATAATTATGTAGGCATCATTATAATATGTAGGCA
>NW_007452313.1:0-372 GCF_000475195.1 Diaphorina citri | reverse complement strand
AGAATGATCTCGCGCTGTTCTATTGTTCTTTTCTTGTCGGATAGGTGCACCAAATGTGGCCACCTGTTTGTCACCGAAAACAGACCTTTAAGAGACGTTTGATCGAGGGAACTGTAACTGCTAAGGTCTTATCGTCCCGAAAGCGAAGAGAGGAGGAAGACAGGATAGTAGAAAGCCAGCCGTTCCGAGGACGAACCTTATCCGTTGAGGATTAAATCCACCCCCGGGCGGGAATCGAACCCGTGGCCTAGGGCTTACAAGGTAGACGCGCTACCAACCAAGCTTAATATAAAATCTACTTTATTGATGACTCAGGAAAAGATCTAAATAAGTGAAAAAAGGTGTTTTTTTTTTTTTTTTTTTTTTTTTTTT
>NW_007452312.1:0-372 GCF_000475195.1 Diaphorina citri | reverse complement strand
ATTTTACCACTTTAGGTAGAGGAGGCTCAGATACGACTGCTATTGCTATAACTGCTTATTTAGAAGGAAAAGAGTGTCAAATTTATACAGATGTTGAATCAGTTTTTTTTTCTGATCCTAGAATATGTAAAAATTTTAAATTAAAATTCATTTCTTTTGAAAATATGTTAGAATTATCAAGTTTAGGTTCAAAAGTTTTGTACGTTAGGTCTATTGAAATTGCTAGAAAATACAATGTTAACATTAGAGTTTTATCTACCTTTTTAAAAAACAAAGGTACTTTAATTTCTAAAAAGAAAATTTTTTCTAATTCTATGGAAAGAGTATTCATATCTGGAATAACTCATACTAATAATGAAGTTAGCAGTACTG
>NW_007452311.1:0-372 GCF_000475195.1 Diaphorina citri | reverse complement strand
GAGGTGTGGTACGGTAAGTGGTGCTCCTACCCTATTAGGTATTATAGTAGAGGCCCCAAATATTGGACCTTAGCAACTTGGAGACTCGTGGGAGATAGACCGATCTGAAATTGTTCTCAATAAGAAGCTAGGTCAGGGTAACTTTGGCGAGGTGTGGTACGGTAAGTGGTGCTCCTACCCTATGTAATATTGTAGAGGTCCCAAAAAATATTTGACCTCAGCCCCGAACATTATTACTTCAAGGCAAATTATTTTACTTTTTTTCTCTCTCTGAATTATTACCTACGTTTTTCAAGATTTTTGATAGAGGGCAGGGTTACTACTGAGGTACTCCCGAAAGCGAAGAGAGAAGGAAGGCAGGATAGAAGAAAG
>NW_007452310.1:0-372 GCF_000475195.1 Diaphorina citri | reverse complement strand
AGCTCTTTTACTCAATGACCTAAACTTAACAAAAGATGATCTGAAATAACTATTGTTGGGATGACATTTTGATTTCCTCGCATTACCGGATCCATCAGTGACAGCTCGAACATAGGACATTGTCACACGGGACTTATCTTGGCACGTGCCTTGGAATTGGCCATCATTAGAGTTCCTAGACATAGAGACACCAGATGAGCTTAGCGTCTTCAGTTCCAACTCTTCAATGTATTGCCTAGCATTTGCTAGATCCTTCTTCAACTTAACATTCTCCTCCAGCAGCTGCTTCTGAGAGGTAGAAATGCCTTTGACTTCAGCGCACACAGTATTGAGCTGAGTGCTCAGTTCTTGAATCCGCTTTTCCAAATTGAC
>NW_007452309.1:0-372 GCF_000475195.1 Diaphorina citri | reverse complement strand
ATCGTATTCTCCAAGTTAAAAGGTGGGTAAGTTTCTAATAATTTTACTGATAGTCAATAGTCATGTCTATCAAAACATTAAGGACTAACCTGTTGAAGATTCAGGGCTTGGTCATATTTTCCTAACTGAACCCTTCATTTAAATTTTAAATAAAAGATTAGTTTGGTACCTACATAGAAATTTACTTATATTGCTGCCGTGATGATTGCAAAACATGAAAAGGTTTCAAGAAAGGTATCTACTTGTCTGGTTAACACGAGCAAAATAGTGCCTTGACCTAATTAGAATAAAATACTTGTAATTAAATTGGGGCTAACTCATAGGAAAACGCTATCTTCACGGATTTTGAGTTTTCCTCGCCACTACGAGATT
>NW_007452308.1:0-372 GCF_000475195.1 Diaphorina citri | reverse complement strand
AACACCCCTTCCAGGTTTTTATGTCCTGGAAGGGCACTCAAAATCGAAGCCGCATTCCCACGCTGAACTGCCAGGCTTTGATAGAGGGAAGTGTAACTGCTAAGGTCTTGTCGTCCCGAAATCGAAGAGAGAAGGAAGAGAGGATAGGAGAAAGCCAGCCGTTCCAAGAACGACCCTTATCAATTCAGGATAAAATCCGCCGCGGGCGGGAATAGAACTCGCGGCCTAGCACTTACAAGGCAGACACTCTATCAACCAAGCTAACTAGGCTGGCTTAGTACTTATTTATTACATATTATTTGCAGGCGTTGCCCTCAAAACCAGTGGCTGCGATCATCACAGATCCTACCAGATTTTCGCCTACTCCATTGA
>NW_007452307.1:0-372 GCF_000475195.1 Diaphorina citri | reverse complement strand
AATTTTTGTCGATGGTGGGATTCGAACCCGGGACCTTCTGCATGGCAAGCAAGCGCGTTACCACTGGACCAACCGTTTATGAGGGTAAGAAGACTTTTTGCTCTAAGGTTTCGAACCCACGACATCTCGTTACTTACCTTCGCATAGAGAGAACGGATTTCCATTAAAGCCAGGGGGACAGGCACACTCATAACTACCGGGTAGATTCTTACACACAGCATTTCGGCCACACACGGGCCTCGAATCCCGGGCCTCAGTACACTCGTTCATATCTCGACATAGACCGGTCTTCGAGTCCCGGATGTAACCCCGGGAACACACGCATACGCTCGTACCTGTGGGAGAGAAGAGAAAATTATTATTTTTACTTTA
>NW_007452306.1:0-372 GCF_000475195.1 Diaphorina citri | reverse complement strand
TTAAATTCCTTCTTACTGGTGCATTTCTCGGGCCTTGGCCCATGGATATTTGTCCACATGCTAAAACGAAATATGTACTCTGCAAACTTTGAAGGACAAACTAAATGTGTTTACCTATGGATACTTTTAGTCCACATGCTAAAACGAAATACTCTGTAAACATTGAAGGACAAACTAAATGTGTTTACCTGGCCAAGTGGCTAAATATAAACCAAAATCCCTTTGTTCTTCATTGTTCTATTTACCTACATAATAAAACATTGTTTCTTACTTTCCCAGGTAAATAGTTAGGTACCTGTATTTGATTAGTTCTCAGCATATGTAGAGCATACATAACTACCTACTTGTATTTTTCTTTCCCCTTTTGTATGC
>NW_007452305.1:0-372 GCF_000475195.1 Diaphorina citri | reverse complement strand
AATTATATAATCCCCAACTAAGAACCCTAGTCAACTATAAAATAAGGTAAGCCAATCCTTTCATTCGCCTGGACGATTATCCGGTTTAAATCCCAAGGAAGCCGTTAGCATGTCTTTAACCTTAGGTCGATATAACAGTGGGCGTTGAAGGTCTAAGACCGTTATTTATGTTTAGAATATCGATAGAATATTAATTTCCCAGATGATCCAATGAGCTAACTTTTCTACAAGATGATCGGAAAGTAATGACCCCCGTTGCCTACCATGAAATCACACAGCTACGTATGTATAGTATGTCCAGATCAATGTGGCAGCAAAAAAAATAGGCATTGTTGCCAAACATGTCACATGTGCAATGGTAGAGAATCTTTA
>NW_007452304.1:0-372 GCF_000475195.1 Diaphorina citri | reverse complement strand
GTGAAGTTTGCCCCGGGCTATATCCCCGGGACTTTTGCCGTAAATTAGCATGCCTTTATCCACTACGAAGTATCGCTGTAACACAGGAAGATCAAAAAATTTGTGAAAATTAAAATTGCAATTTTTGATAATTAAAATTTCACCTAGTTTATGAGACCAATGTTACCGAGAGGGTCGAAAAATAATGAGGCTTTATTCGGTTATGGCCTGGAAGTCTAAAAAAATTATATTCATAACACCATTCTATTTTTGATCTCGCTTCATTCCTCACAATGTTTTCGCCTTTTTAGTAAACAATCCATTTCAATCATTAAAATGCTTTCTACTATTCCATTCCATAGAATGTCGATAAAATAAAAGAATGAAAACATC
>NW_007452303.1:0-372 GCF_000475195.1 Diaphorina citri | reverse complement strand
TTTAATTAGTTCATAGTGCTGCCAAAAACCCAAACCAACACAACGTTTAACATTTCAACACAACAATTCCAGGAAGAAGACCTATTACTGACCATAACTCCATAATGATCACAAGTTGAAACTCTGTTACCCGCCAATGTTTATTGTTTCATTACAAATTTTCATCAGTAAAATGGTTTCTTCAAAATTGATCCCAAGGGCAAGGAAAACCTAGACCCTTGACAAATGGAGTGTGCCTGAAGGCATGTGATGTGTTCCAATCCAATCGACCCCGACCAAATTTGTTTCCTAAAGTTGTCCGTCCGACAGTAATTGGTTGTAGAAGTAAGAAAAGGTTCTCTAGAGTGTCTAGAGATCGATGATCGATCGACG
>NW_007452302.1:0-372 GCF_000475195.1 Diaphorina citri | reverse complement strand
AAATTTCCCAAATTTATGAATAATAGGAACTTACAGCTTTTAAACAACATTAATAAAGTAGTACCTACCTGTGAATCACTGACAAATATAGATGATTGGCAGAATAAATTAAATAATGAAGCTTTGACAGTGCTACACATCAACATAAGAAGTTTAAGACGGCATTGGGACTTACTCTGTATTAAAATAAAAAATGTATTACCTCAATTAGACTTACTAATTCTTACTGAAATCAGTGTAAAAGAAGAGGAAGCGTTAGCTTACCAGCTGAGATCGTTCACTCAAATAAATAAGTGTAGAATACATAGAAATGGCGGGGGAGTGATAGTGTTCTATAGAGACTGTTTACATGTTGAAGATATTCAATATAAT
>NW_007452301.1:0-372 GCF_000475195.1 Diaphorina citri | reverse complement strand
TGCCATTATTTTGAATTGAAATAAAATAGTAATGTATGCAAGAAAGCAATTAAACTATAGGAAAGTAATAGGATGATATTATCAGAGATCTAGAAGCTGTACAGTTGTATTATCCAGGACTCTAGTCATACAGACTTACTACTAAGAGCACAAAGTACCGGTGTTCATGAACAAAGTTCATATCTTGTACCAACACAAGAAGTAGGTTCAAGAAAGTTGTGAAAATATCCAAATAGACTACTTTCAATAGTTAATGATAGGCCGTCAGGCTATACCTACAACAATATCGTCAACCCTACACCCCCTAAAGTCGTCTTCGAGTCGTCTATTTTGACTCATTGGTATACGAAGAAACTTCATTAGTTTGGGTCA
>NW_007452300.1:0-372 GCF_000475195.1 Diaphorina citri | reverse complement strand
CTGGAATGTAGATCTTCGGTTGACTGCACCTTTAAGCTGTGTCCAAACATAGTCGACACCATTGGTCGACGAGGTGAAGAGGTGAATATGTTGTCGAGGCGGTGCGGTGTACGGTTTCACGTTATTCTGTGTAGACCCACCTTTAGATTCTACGCGTGCTAGTCATTTGACTTTGAATTAAGTCACTGAGGAAGCTACTTTATCATGTTGGTACGGAACGCCTAGAACAGCTATGAATTGTTTCTAAATCTAATCTATATCTATTTGTGGACATATGCCTACAGTAGTGGAATTCCCATCCATTAGCAGAAGAAAACCGAGATGATATACTGTAATGTGACGATGGTTTTGTCGTGTTAATACAGAATTCAA
>NW_007452299.1:0-372 GCF_000475195.1 Diaphorina citri | reverse complement strand
TGTCAGAACACATATTGAAAGGAACTTACCAAGCAGAGTCCAGATGAGACCAAGTTGGAAAATTTTAGATTCAGTTTATCCTGCAGTTCACTAAACTTGTTCTATTGCAAATCCTAATGAAACTAATAGTTTATGATGCTCATACCACACATACAACACGTCTTAGAAAGGAAACCAGAACTTGAGTAGATTATCCGCAAATTACCTACCTACATAAAAAAATACAGACACAAAATCACAAATTCACAAAATTGAATTAAAATCAAATCAATGCACTTTTTTATTAATCTTTCCCTTTCCCAAAGGAAAAAGGAATTCCATTTTATCACGCAGCCAACAGCTGAGACTTTAGTTGAGCAGGAATCAGCAGGC
>NW_007452298.1:0-372 GCF_000475195.1 Diaphorina citri | reverse complement strand
GGTTAAAGTTAATCGTGTGTAAAAACTGTATGTCTAGCAGTGGCGTATCGTGTGAGATATTTAAAAGGGGAAGCTATAAACTCATATACAGTATTCTCCAAAGGCCCAAAATCTAAGATTTTGGACATACCTATTGGATCAACTAAAAATGTCCGAATTTTGGACACGGGAATTTAAGCTTACAATCTTACAAAACGCTCACAGTAATCTTCTAACCCACTTCCATATTATGCCACTACGCCCCTGTTCAACCACAGGGGTGTATAATGGCTTCCTGGCTCTTGTGTTGGAAGTGGTTAAAGTTAATCGTGTGTAAAAACTGTATGTCTAGCAGTGGCGTATCGTGTGAGATATTTAAAAGGGGAAGCTATA
>NW_007452297.1:0-372 GCF_000475195.1 Diaphorina citri | reverse complement strand
GAAGAAAGAGAAACGAAAACAGACATTAAAGGTCAAGATAAATAAGATTTTCTTCCGTCTTTCCCTCCCTTTCTCTCTTCCTCTCTCTCTCTCTCTTTCTCTTGCTCTCTTTCTCTCTTCAAACTTTTGTCCTTCTTTAAGCTAAGGACATAAAATAGTTGGGAAATGGAGCAAAAGTTAGAAAGAGAAGAACAAGAAAGAGAAGATTTAATAGAGAGAGAGAGGAAAAGAGAGAGAGAGAGAAATAGAGAAAGGAAGAGAGAGAGAGAGAGAGAGAGAGTTGACTTCAGGAAGAGATAAAAAAAGTTTTCTTAACGAATGTCCAAGACAAAAGCAAAAAGTTCAAGAGAGTACCTATGTTTGCATTTTTTT
>NW_007452296.1:0-372 GCF_000475195.1 Diaphorina citri | reverse complement strand
AGAGAACGAGTGACAATTCCTATCAAGGTAATGAACCTGCGACCCTTTGATTGTAAAGCCAGTAACCAAGGTATTATAAGTCAGTTGTTGCTAAGGTAGGTATTGCGATTGAGCTCTGATTCCCAGGAGAAAAAAGAGAGACCGTTCGCCAGAGTGAAAGGAAGGCCTTTTGCAAGATTAAGTTCAAACAATTGCCAGCCTAGTTAGCTTGAAGGGTAGGGCGTCCGCCTTGTAATCCCTAGCTCGCGGGTTCAATTCCCTCACGGGGCGAACTTTATCCTAAACAGGGGAGGTCCGTTCTCGGAACATCAGGCTTTCTCTTATCCTGTCTTTCAATTTCGGGACGATAAAACCTACATACCTTCCTTGCTA
>NW_007452295.1:0-372 GCF_000475195.1 Diaphorina citri | reverse complement strand
GACATGAAGTTCAAACTTTGTGTTGACATGAAGTTCAAACTTTGTGTTGACATGAAGTTCAAACTTTGTGTTGACATGCACTTGCTGACTGACCGCTTGTGATATGTACGAAGTCCTGAGGGTTAAACATAAATCGAGGTAGGACTTTAATCTTCAAATTTAAACTCCTGTTATTTAATGAAATAAAATTTGCTTAAAGTTGAAGGGAAGTGGCAGAAAAGTTGAGTTGAAAATGCCGACAAACCATGAAACTATGTTTCGTGTTAATATGGGCCGGGCGGCACTTCGACCTCTTGACGTTCGCGCGCCTCCCGACACGCCTAATAAGTAAAATCTTCTTCGCCTTTTCCCGTGTACAGACGGGCGTTTTTC
>NW_007452294.1:0-372 GCF_000475195.1 Diaphorina citri | reverse complement strand
AATATGGAAGTATACTGTGACAGAGGCGTGCTCAATGGTGTAATTAGTTTTGCCAGAGGTTTCATTACAATAGAAGTACCTAGTAGACAAAATAATTCGTCATGTAAATGAGTCTATTCAATTTGTTGAACAACACTTGGTTAATGAAACAATCAAAGTTTCAAAGTGTTCTAATGTTCTTTAATTGTACCTGAACTTGTTTAGCCTGTGAGAGTTTTTAACATCTTAATTCCATTCAAACAGAAACAATGTGAGTTAGTAATTAAAAAAAGTACACTTGAGTGTCGGACAAATCAACAAAATACTTGAAACAGTATTATTGCTCAATTAAGAAATACTCAAATCTGTCCAAATGAAACTGTCTCATTCAAT
>NW_007452293.1:0-372 GCF_000475195.1 Diaphorina citri | reverse complement strand
ATTGATTATAAGTAGGAAGTGCTGATGCTTTTCCCGGCCCCACTCAGGCTGGTGAGATTAATGTTAGTAGGCGAGTATTTTGTCGCCAAATAGAGAGTAGAAACCACCGTAGTTATAGAGCCACGTTAAACCTATTGATAAGAAAGACCTGTTTTTGTCCTCTTTTCAAGAGAAAACGGCTTGACCGATTTGATGAAATCTTTTATGGTTAAGTAGAATACTGAAACATAGGTTACATAATATTCAAAAGTGACTAAAGTATACTGGATAAAGTTACGCAACTCGTTGCAGTCTGAAATAAAATTGTCATTTTCTGACGAACAATATTCTTTGTCCCCAGCACAATCACAAAACAATGACGGACCTATTCAA
>NW_007452292.1:0-372 GCF_000475195.1 Diaphorina citri | reverse complement strand
AGAGAAGAGCAAGGAAGAGAAGAGCAAGGAAGAGAAGAGCAAGGAAGAGAAGAGCAAGGAAGAGAAGAGCAAGGAAGAAAGAAGGAAAAGACAGAAGAAACTTTAGATTAACTTTTTTTTTTGTAATGAAAGGATAACAATGATAGATTTTTGAGTGGAAGGTAAGTAGGTAACCAACCAGTAGGTAAAAACAGGAGTATTTTCCTTTCGAGAAATTGACCCCTGCTAAAATAGAAAGATAGCCAGCCTAGTTAGCTTAGTTGGTAGTGTGTTGCCTTGTAAGCGCTAGGCCGTGGGTTCGATTCCCGCCCGGGGCGGATTTTATCCTGATCGGATAATGTTCGTTCTCGGAACGGCTGGCTTTCTCCTATC
>NW_007452291.1:0-372 GCF_000475195.1 Diaphorina citri | reverse complement strand
GGGCGGGAATCGAACCCGCGGCCTAGCGCTTACAAGGCAGACGCACTACCAACTAAGCTAACTAGGCTGGCATGAAAGACTTTTTATTTTTATTATTATTCTCTTGAAGGAATGAAGTGAATTTTTAATACTTTTAACTTATTGACCGATCGAAGTGAGGTTTAATTTTTATAGAAGAGGATACTTATACCTTGTTTATCATGATCGATTGAGATTAAAAAGTCTCTTTACCCCAGCAGTCTAAACAAGGTCTCGTGTATTTTATGGGTTTAACAGCATAATACGAGTACATCGTAAAGTTTAATCAAAGGACCTTGCTGGATTAATTTTAGGTATACCTACCTCATTTTTTTTTTTTTTTTTTTTTTTTTT
>NW_007452290.1:0-372 GCF_000475195.1 Diaphorina citri | reverse complement strand
ATTCCACTCGAACCACCGACCTCCAGATCCGAAGTCCAAGGAGCTAACCACTACACCCCTTATCCTTATCTCTCTTTTCTGTAGTCGTTAATGCAGAGAACTTCGGAACTAGAGGTTGTCGGTTCGAGTCCAAGTCATTGCATAAAATCTAGCTAAGTGTATCAGGGAATATCGTTTGGGACAATTATTCGTGCTTAATACACTTGAAACTTTCTTACTGTAATTGTAATATGTGTTCCCTATAATATGTCAAAATATCTGAGACCTTGGTTAGACTGCGGGGGTAAAGGAACTTTTCAGTCCTATCCCAGCAGGATAAACAAGGTAGGTATATTCTATTCTATCTCTATTTCCAGGATTTTCTCATGAACT
>NW_007452289.1:0-372 GCF_000475195.1 Diaphorina citri | reverse complement strand
ATAGCATGATGTCTTCGTTCATTTTGCTTGTCCATTGCATACGTTGCCTCGGTTTTCCTGTCTTGGTGGTTGCCGGTTGACTGTCCGGCAAAACACGTTCGTCAGGTTCATTTTGAGTTCCATGTCTTGTGGGCCTTTCTCGCAGAGTGATGCCACTTGCTCCATCATTGGTCTCTGCTGAGGGCATATCATCTTGACGGCTCCGACGAGTACCTGCCCTAGTA
The DNA here is from genome assembly GCF_000475195.1 of Diaphorina citri. Taxonomy (NCBI): domain Eukaryota; kingdom Metazoa; phylum Arthropoda; class Insecta; order Hemiptera; family Psyllidae; genus Diaphorina; species Diaphorina citri. The sequence continues at coordinate 148 of NW_007452289.1, read as the reverse complement.
ACTCTACCGCCTTGGTTATTTCTGTTAGGTACTTCTGGTTGCACTTTTGTAAATGAAAAGGTTGCAGAATAAGCATGGTAGGTAAACATTGGTTGTTAGGATTATTGAGATACTTATTGGGAAAAATCCTACAATGCTGCAGTGAGCA
>NW_007452288.1:0-372 GCF_000475195.1 Diaphorina citri | reverse complement strand
TCATGTTCTGGTAACTCTTCAACTGGTTTGATTACCTCTTCTTCAAGTGGTTTAGTTTCTTTTTCTTCTTGTAACTCTTCTTCAACTAATCTGCTTTCTTTATGTTCTGGTAACTCTTCTTCAATTGGTTTGGTTTCTTCATGTTCTGGTAATTCTTCTTCAACTGGTTTAGTTTCTTCATGTTCTGGTAACTCTTCTGCAACTGGTTTGATTTCTTCTTTTTCTGTTAACTCTTCTTCAACTGGTTTGGTTTCTTTATGTTCTTTTAATTCTTCTTCATTTGGTTTGGTTTCTTCATGTTCTGGTAACTCTTCAACTGGTTTGATTACCTCTTCTTCAAGTGGTTTAGTTTCTTTTTCTTCTTGTAACTCT
>NW_007452287.1:0-372 GCF_000475195.1 Diaphorina citri | reverse complement strand
ATGGGTGTGTCACATCCAAGAGCTCCCAGAACTGCTGACATCAATATTATGTCAATCTATTGTTTAATTTGCAAGTTATGTGATGTGAGGCGTTGGAGTCTCATAAAAAAAGTACCTATTCCGACAATTGTCTAAAGTGATGTTGTTCATAAAATCCCAAGTACGAGTAGGCACTAAGGTATGATTGCACTCGCACTTGTGTGAATAACTCTCACCTTCTTCCCTTCTTGTTGAAGTGAAAACCACGCTCACATCTTTTATTTATTGTCTTAATAAAACTAGAACGCCGAGGTGGAAAAAACACGAGATTTTTTTAAACTCGAATTCATAAAGGAAAACTTTAACTGCCATAAAAATATGTCACGAAATATT
>NW_007452286.1:0-372 GCF_000475195.1 Diaphorina citri | reverse complement strand
TCGTATTTTATTAGTGCTGACAATCGACACTAGGTGGTACTTTACAATATGTATGCCTTGTCGGTCGTATGAGAGTTTGAATTATGTGTGTTTCAGTACAATACAGTAGGTTACCTGTAGCCCGTTCCACGAAAGTATGGACTAGGTAATGAAAAATACTAGTGGGCAGCCATCTTGTAAACAAAAGTACCTTAGGCCGGCCATTCACTATCAGGTAGACCTGACAGGTCGCCTGAGAGACTTATTATAACTGCCATACACTATCAGGTAGACCTGACAGGTCGCTTGAGAGACTTAAGCCTGATTCACACTATAGTGCCAGTCAAGGTCCAGTCACGGTCCGTTAACGGTCCGATCAAAAGATTGAGTATT
>NW_007452285.1:0-372 GCF_000475195.1 Diaphorina citri | reverse complement strand
AAATTCTTAAAACCTCTCCGAACACTCTAAGCCTAACCGCCCCTAAAAGGTAATCCGGTTTTAAAATTCGACCCTTAGACATGGGTACAAGTTACTGCAAAAGGGACAACAAAGGTAAAACTATCTTTTGCTCACATTACATTACAAAGATAGTAAGTACGCTCGTGTAGCACAACACTCACACAGCAAGACTTCACAACAGAAAAACAATTTGAGAGAACACCAAACCCAATACACCCAGGCTTTATATTTTGACGTTTTTTCCATCCTTTGCCTCTCTAGGCTGGCAGTTCCAGCTTTCTGCCTTTGAGAACTGAAAGCAAAACAAATCGAGGATAGATTAGAATAAGTTTGGACATTCGGTATAAATCT
>NW_007452284.1:0-372 GCF_000475195.1 Diaphorina citri | reverse complement strand
TGTCTTTTCCATGTAATTTTTCCTCAAAGGATTTGGAAAGATCATAGATATTTTTCACCAAAGACTTGACTGGATCACTGAGGTTTTCTTGAACACTAGAAAAAAATGGAATAATAGTATGTAACTATACATGTTGGGGACAGAGTCAATTACCCGATCATTTTGGTTGGTACTTGTGCTAATGGTGTGTAGCAATGTACCACTCAAATTTGGTTCACAGCACTGTACCAGACGTGAGAATGGGGAGTTTTATATGTCAGTAACTAACTAAATCAAGTTCCCTGTGTAGGTACAGGCTTTTAGAGCTATGAACCATAACTAATTTTATTGTCACGGACAAGCAAAATTTCGACTCACGTTAGGAATTTCACA
>NW_007452283.1:0-372 GCF_000475195.1 Diaphorina citri | reverse complement strand
CGGTCAAAATACCGCCAACCGCAGCACCTACCTCAACCAAGTTTCATGTCGCATCCTTGTCACATTTGTGAACTATATACCAAATAACAAGTCTCTAGCTCTCACCGTTCTCGAGATATTGTTCAATTACAGCAATAACCGCCAAAAAGCGGTAAAATGTCGCCAAACGTTGCACCGGTCTAAACCATTTTTAAGGCCTCTTTCATGTCGTCGTTTGCCCTCTAATATCTCCTCCTTTTTAAGGCCTCTTTCATGTCGTCGTTTGCCCTCTAATACCCTCTTAATGCTAGCCTTGCAGCTACGTGGTCTCCCTGGTAAACGTTTGCCTTGATGTGGTGTGTTGGTGAAGATCTTCCACACGGCTCTGTTCTT
>NW_007452282.1:0-372 GCF_000475195.1 Diaphorina citri | reverse complement strand
TGCCTACCTACCTACATACATAAGTACGTACATAACTTCAAAAGGCAGCTTTTAGGTGTAGCACGTGTATCCTACTCGTAAATGTAGTTATAGGTACTAGGTACACTACATAGGTACCTATATTGTAAGTTCACGCACAGGATCACAAAAGCTACCTGTATTATATACGAGTATAATCGACATCGATCCACATGGATTCACAATAAACAGTATAAACACACCTTTAGGTGAGTATACAAGTACTTATAAGGAAGTAGATCTCAAGTTATAATTAGTTACTGCCTACAAGTTTGAAAGTTTTAAAAAAACTCAAAGGTCATCAAAATGTTGCTTGTTTAAAGTAGGTCAACTTTCCTATGAACATGATGGGTA
>NW_007452281.1:0-372 GCF_000475195.1 Diaphorina citri | reverse complement strand
TTTTTTTTTTTTTTTTTTTTTTTTTTTTTTTTTTGACGGTCTAATAATTTTATGCTAAACCTATGAATAGTGTCTATCTACTCTGCCCAACAAACCTAGCATGTGTCATGGCCGCCCGCTCCAATCGAGCTTCATTTTTAAAATCAGAACACGAGTAGATTTTTTTTTTCTTTTTGATAGTGGGCCTCGAACCCGGGACCTTTTTCATGACAAACAAGTGTGTTGAAAATAGACTAACCTAGGTAGGTTAGGTAAAAGTTCAAAGTTAGCGTAAGTTAAGTTTTAGCTGTATTCATAATGGCTCAAAGTTAGGGTAGGTTATAATGATTTTTTTTTTTTTTTTTTTTTTTTTAAGGGGTTTGACAGAATAGG
>NW_007452280.1:0-372 GCF_000475195.1 Diaphorina citri | reverse complement strand
CTCAAAGCGCGGGGCCCCCAAAAGCGCGGGGCCCGTGGCAGTCTGCCATTCTGCCTTATGGGTAATCCGGCCCTGGGGAGCTAAACATGAATTGAAACATTTCTTCACCTCCAGTCCAAGTTTCAATATTGCAAAAATACAGATTAGAATTTCTCTCCAATTCTCTGAGATTTTCTCTTCTACTTCTTCTTCATCTTCTTCTTCTTCTTCTTCTTCTTCTTCTTCTTCTTCTAACTTGTCCTCATTTTCTTGCGTCCTTTTTGTCTCATTTCTTTCATCATTATTTCTCATAAATTATTCCCTTTTTTTCCCCTCGCCTTTATCACTATACTTCAAGATGTATATTTAGTTTAGGTAATTCAAGATCAATTC
>NW_007452279.1:0-372 GCF_000475195.1 Diaphorina citri | reverse complement strand
GTTCGATGACAGCACAACAATAAACCACTTCATAATAGTGAGATATCGTACTAGCTTTTTTAACGATAAGTTTTTAATCCACGCATTTTCTTTTTTTAATTTCCAACATAAGTGCCTAATGAAAAAAAAAAATCCAATAGCAGTCTACTGATAACGGAAATTGATACCGCGGCTTAGGCTTTCCAATCACAGAGACCTGGGTTCGATACGAGGTGAGTACGTAGATAAAATAGTCTAGGCTTATCGACAGACTCTGACAGACGACACGTAGGGAGATGCTTGTATGTCAAGTGGTTATTGAGACCCTAATAATCAGGAAAGATTGACATTTTCACGTCAAATCTGGGCTACAATCCTAAAAGCAAAAGGACA
>NW_007452278.1:0-372 GCF_000475195.1 Diaphorina citri | reverse complement strand
GTTTGTCCTTTAGGATCTTGAGTTCAGTTAATCCGATTTAGATACTTAGGATGGAGTCTTTTTTTAAATCCTTGATAGACTATTATCATTATTATTATATTATTAAACTTAGGTATCGACCGTATCGAGGCAAGGCGGCACTTATTGGCTGAAAACAAGAGTCTGAAAAAGACGGATCCGGATTTTTTTCAGCCTTAATATCGACTGCCTAAAATTACGTTTGGTTTGGCGTTGAATAAAAGAAGAGAGAAAAAGTGGGGTAGGTACAACTGACTTTATGAACGCACTGTACTGCTGTACACCATGTATGTACCTAGGTATAAACGGAAATGTGTGAAGTAAATTTATGGGGCTCTTATTTTACTATCGAGA
>NW_007452277.1:0-372 GCF_000475195.1 Diaphorina citri | reverse complement strand
TGTCTGTCTGTCTGTCTGTAAACAAAATATCTCGAGAATGGTAAGAGCTAAAGACTTGGAATTTTGGTATGCACCTGTCAAATATGAAAAGGATGCGACACGTTTGGTTAAGATAGGTGCTGCGGTTGGCGGTATTCCATGACTTTTTGACGATTTTCAGATTCCATGACTTTTCCAAGTTTTCCAGGTCGAATATAAACCCTGTTATGAGACGGCGCAGAAAGAATCATTCCGAAGATTCGAGATGAAATTCAGAAACAGTTTCAGGAAAAATTTTCAAGAGCAAAATATTTTGTTTTTGAGGCAGATTCATCGAGAGGACATACAATTTTCTCATTTATACAATAGTAAATAATAATAAGATATACAATA
>NW_007452276.1:0-372 GCF_000475195.1 Diaphorina citri | reverse complement strand
AATTGGGGCACATTTCTCATTACATGAATGTAGTACAAATAAGAGGAATTTGAATTGCCTGAAGCATGTCAGCCTCTCAATCAGCCCTAGGGTGATCGTTTTTGGGCTGACATTTGATTTTGGCTTCAAAAATTTTACGAGTGGATGCCCCTCGCACTCATCCTTAGCTATTTCTTTAGCAAGGGAAATTTCTGCTGCAAGGAAACAGCTGAAAATTTTACGAGTGGATGCCCCTCGCACTCATCCTTAGCTATTTCTTTAGCAAGGGAAATTTCTGCTGCAAGGAAACAGCTTTTTTTTTCTGCTCCTTTAAATTTTTATGAACAGTATGACATACCTGCGGCTGGGTACAATAGTTGTGCTGAATTGCCC
>NW_007452275.1:0-372 GCF_000475195.1 Diaphorina citri | reverse complement strand
GTTTCTGCGCAGTTCTTTCTGCTCCTCCGCAAGCGTGCTTGCATACTGGCGCTACCTAGCGGACGAAAAAAAAAACAATTTCACATGCGCCAACGGCTCACAGGAAATGTTACTCCCAACTCACAGGAAATGTTAATCCCCTTCATAATGCAATTCTTTCCCTCCTCAGGTCTTCCGTCTGTCTTCAGAATTTCTCATTTATTTTGAATTTCTCATTTATTTTGAATTTCTCATTTATTTTGAATTTCTCGTTTATTTTGAGTTTCTTATTTATTTTTCTCATATATTTTGAATTTCTCATTTATTTTTCTCATATATTTTTATTTTCTCACTGATTTTTCTCATTTGTTTTTCCCTCAGGTGTTCGTCTGG
>NW_007452274.1:0-372 GCF_000475195.1 Diaphorina citri | reverse complement strand
ATGGAGGACGCGGGTCCTATGGAGGACGCGGGTCCTATGGAGGACGCGGGTCCTGTGTTGGACGCAGATCCTGTGGGGATGGCGGTCCAACGGTAGAGCAGGTTCTACGGAAGACCTGGTTCTGTGGAGAACCCATATTGTGTGGAACATAGGCGGCGCTAGTCATATTCTCTCGGCTATCAAGGACAACTCATTGTTACACCCTCTGACTATCAAAGTCACGATCCCATTTCGTCTTGGTATTTGGTAAATGACGGCATTTGCTACATGGTGGAGGTGCGGGGCAACTTCGCATTTTTTCAAATGGGTTGTCCTGGGTAGTCAACTCTATCGCTTCATTGCTCTATGGAGAGCTTTGGAGCGATCTGTTCT
>NW_007452273.1:0-372 GCF_000475195.1 Diaphorina citri | reverse complement strand
CTATTCACTTGGTCCAAATTGAAATTCAAATAAACAGATTTGACTATTTCCTCGTTCCTAGTGGACCAGAAACAATGCACAGTACTGTTGGTATTTAGAAATGAGCACAACCTTGTAGGTACCAACCAGAACAAGAAATCAACTTTTGAAAATGATTTCAACAGGTTGATCACTTCAAGTTAACTTACCCCTCAACGTTGCTATTCGATGTAAACTGATTCAATACTTTACCTGAGATTCAATACTTTACTGATTCAATACTTCAATACTTTACCTTACGTCATACAAAAAATATGTGGGTTAGAATCAAATAATTTTAAGCTAGAGATTTAGAAAATCCTTTGGAAAAAAAAAAAAAAAAAAAAAAAAAAA
>NW_007452272.1:0-372 GCF_000475195.1 Diaphorina citri | reverse complement strand
GCTCTCACACACTTGAAAGTTCAGAGCAAAATGTTGACATTTTATCTCCTAATGAGGTCGCCAGTACTTTCTTGAACTCAAAGCAGAGCATGTTTTAGTCAAAGCTCATTTATTTTAGATCCATTGAAATGAAACGTTATGTTTGTGTCGAGTGTACTTTGGCATCAAGCAAAGTGATTCTGAGCACATTTTATTGTATGCACCTACTTATGAAGTCCTATTACTCGTACTTTGGGTACTCATATCACACACCTACAGTAAATTAATGATCTCGTTTAAATTACTCCTGAAAGTTTTTAGAAAATCTGTAAATCGTTGGAAAATCCAGTGTACCAATGAACACAGAAAGCATAGGTACTTGTGATTGCAGTC
>NW_007452271.1:0-372 GCF_000475195.1 Diaphorina citri | reverse complement strand
AACCACTGGACCGATTTTGATGGTTGATGGCTCATTTTTTTTCTCGTGAGTGGTAGGTGTGCCTTTTCATATTTTCAAATCCCCCAAAGGGCCCCTTCAGCCTTAAATTTGATAAAAGAGTGATTTTTAGGGGAAAAATTCTAAATTATCGCTCGAGTTGATTTATAAGGAAGTTTTGTGCTTCGTAGAGACAGAAGTCGGCGTGTCCGAGTGGTAAGAAGTGTGATATCTGACTAACTGATGAGCGGGTGGGGTAGGGGTTCGAATCCCACTGTTGTCTTTTTTTTTTGTACCTACATAATTTTATCATTTAAAAATATTTTATGGATAGCCATAGTTACTTTTTTCATAATTCTATAGTTGGAAAAAAAA
>NW_007452270.1:0-372 GCF_000475195.1 Diaphorina citri | reverse complement strand
AAAGACTATAATGGGTATGTGTTTACACATTTACAGTCTGTTCCTTTTAGCTTGAGAATTTTTCGACCGACGAGTCATCAAAGGGAGATTAACAGAACTCCATACACAAAATCTCCACTCTGAGGATCAAACAACCCCAAAAGATGAGAATCTACCTACTTATCATGCCCCAGATCAATAATATTCCAACTTCTAAACAGTTGCAACTTCCGTGGCCGAGTGGGTATCACACTAGGCTTGCACGCAGGAGGTCCGGGTTCGATTCCCGGCGGGGCCGAGGTTTTTTTCGGCTCGAAGCTTGGAGTTCGGGGTGCACTCAGCCTCGTGAGGACAATTGAGTAGCTACTTTGATCGAGTAGCGACCAGTGGTGG
>NW_007452269.1:0-372 GCF_000475195.1 Diaphorina citri | reverse complement strand
TAAGTTTTACAACTTGAGATTTCCCTGTGCTTCAACCATGCTGCTGTTGTTGTTAATCCGAAATCTCACAGCAGCGGGATTTATTTTCAGTAGCGAGTTGTGAAAAAATGCTAATACGGGGTGGTTTGTGCCCAAAGTGATAGACATCATTCATTAGCTGTAGGAATTTTTCTTTCTTCTTTTTTCACATCTACTAAGGGTAAAATATAGTGTCCAAACATAGTCGACCGGCCGTGGATCGACGAGGAGAAACTATGTTATCGAGGCGGTGTGGATTGTGGACGGTTTCGTCGACATCGATTGACGTTGATCGATGCCGATCGACGGCCGGTCGACTATGTTTGGACACACCTTATGACACTCAAAATCTCC
>NW_007452268.1:0-372 GCF_000475195.1 Diaphorina citri | reverse complement strand
AGAACTACTCTTGAGGATCTAGTTCACTGAAAAGAGTAGTTCATTTTTTTAGCTCAATGAATCTTTACACATCTCTTAATATGAACCTCATTCACTGATGAACTCTTAAAGGGGAAAGTGCAACTCCCCTGTGTGAAGGGATTTTACTATTTTTTTATAAATAGGCATGTAAATAGTCCCTATGTGATTTTTTTTTATGAGGACCTCGTTGGAGATGTATGAGACTCACATTCGAGAATTTAAAATTTTTACTCTCTAGTGGCCATAGTTTCGGAACCGCTTCGGAACATATGGGGCTTAAGGTGGATTTCCACCAACGCGACCTCTGTCGTGCGACAAAATCGCGCGACAATGTCGCGCGACGTCACCTGT
>NW_007452267.1:0-372 GCF_000475195.1 Diaphorina citri | reverse complement strand
AAGAAAAAGCCAAAAGCCCTATTGCTCTTTTCTTGAAAAGCTTCAACAATATCATCTGGACATTGAAATAGTGCTGAAATTCTTTCTTGGAGACTTCTGGAATCCAATTGCATTGAATTGTTTTTCTAAAATCTAATTCCATTTGGATTGGACCAAACGACAGGTACATATCCGTAAATTCGTAGGTATTTCTCCAGTGTATTGTAAGACATTTCTAGATGAGCTTTGAGCAGAAGTGGATAACTCAAAAACTGCTGATTTTGAGGAAGCAAAACTAGCTAAACTTATTAACAGTGTGAGAAAAAAAAATGAATTCACAATAACTTGTATTTGGGATTGACTTCAAAAGAGAGAGAGAGAGAGAGAGAGAGA
>NW_007452266.1:0-372 GCF_000475195.1 Diaphorina citri | reverse complement strand
CGTTTAAGGATTAAAGCGACCACAGCACACAGTTTAAGGATTAAGGCCAACATCACAGACACCTCAGCATACCTGTTAAAACATGTAGGTACTTGATATCACCTGTGTTAGGTTACTTAACAACAAATCCAACTTGTTACTAAGCACAGGTCTTATAACGTGTATGATCTTGGCTCTAACTGATCCTGAGTGACACAGTATGGAAGAAAAGTTGGGGGACGACTTGAGAAGTCACTTAAAAGATACAAGTTGTTTTCATGAGGCTTAGCACAGCCAAAAGTTACCTACCACATACCAGCCTAGCTTGGTTGGTAGCGCGTCTGCCTTGTAAGCGCTAGGCCGCGTGTTCAATTCCCACCCGGGGCGGATTTT
>NW_007452265.1:0-372 GCF_000475195.1 Diaphorina citri | reverse complement strand
GAAGTCGTAGAAGAAAAAGGAAAATTCCGTTGGTCCTCATTTTTCCTGCTCTATGACTTTGAAACACCACCCAAGTAAACGCAACTGATCTATTATCAGTTTAAGACTTGTTTTAGGACTCACTTTGTTTGAATCATTTATTTTCTTTGTGATTTTATGGTCAACATTCAAGGAGTAGGTATTTCAAAAGTTTCTCTTCTCTAATAAAATTAAATAGTAAAATACTTACCCTTAACTAATCTCATAAATAAATAAACTTATTATTATTATAATATATAACACTTTATTAGGTTTTTTTTTTCAATATTTACAAACAGGTACACAAAACAAAATAACAAAATGATAAATTAACAAATGAAAACGAAAATTGAA
>NW_007452264.1:0-372 GCF_000475195.1 Diaphorina citri | reverse complement strand
AAGGCTAACCAAAGGTATAGCAATAGAGTCTGGTGGAGGGGCTTTGTTCATCGACCTGTCCTATAGGATAGAACGATATTGGTTATGTACCTATGTATGTAGTTGTCTCACATTTCTAACCCTGCGAATGAAAATAAAGCGCCGTGTAACTCTCTGTGTATGCAACGTGCTTGTAAATCAAATGTAGACGAAATTTTTGGGAAGTGTGGAGCGCGAAAATTCAAAATTTGAAAGCTCACTTTCCGCTTCCGGCTAAAAGTAAAAGCTGACATCATCAAATCATCATCATTGGTGGGTGTTCGGCAGGGCTTTGTGACATTTTGGCCTTTCAACTTTCTAGCTTTTATTCTTCTATCACCTTCGTTCCTGTTG
>NW_007452263.1:0-372 GCF_000475195.1 Diaphorina citri | reverse complement strand
TATCCAAAATTTCAGCGTATTTTTTTAGCAGTTTGAATTTTGAAAATTCGGTTTATATTCACAAACTAAATGAATAAGAATGAGAAGCAAACTTCGTATGCAAGTGAGTGTATATCTCGGCTTATAAACAGGAAGTCCCGGGTTCGATTGCCGACAGAGTATGAGTACAGTAAGAGAGGCTACGGAATGGGCATGCTACGATACTGACTACAGTACTACACGAGTCTAATGTAGCAGTTGTTTCATAAATATGAAATGAAAACGGCGGGGGGGAAGACAAGTCTTTCTTTACTTGTACGATAACTAAAATTAAAAATACCCAAGACTCGAAAATAAATAAAACAAAGAGACTGAAAAGTCCCTTTGAAAAAA
>NW_007452262.1:0-372 GCF_000475195.1 Diaphorina citri | reverse complement strand
GATCATGGGCTTGATGGGGCCTCCGGGCCCCGTATGAGGTTCCTTTATTCGATCTCCCATAACTTCTGGACAAAAGGATGTGTGTTGAAGATCAGCGAATATTTATGTTGAACTTGTAAGCCAAAAAACCATCGGCATCGATGAAGCATTTGAGAAGTTGCGCGCGCTACACTGTAAGTACCTACTTGGGTACCTCACATTAATACCTACCATTAACACCCTTGTCCCACCGTCCCTCCTCCACTGCCAATGTTAATGGAGAGGCAAGTGTAGGCACATTATGTGTAAAACAAAACCTCAATGTGTACGATATTGATCTCACGAACCGGAACGCTAGCAGCCAAATTAACGTGATTTAATCGTGTAATTATA
>NW_007452261.1:0-373 GCF_000475195.1 Diaphorina citri | reverse complement strand
CATAGCATTCGAGACAGCATGGATCTGGTGAGGTAAACTTACTTATTTACTTTCCGTGTCTGGCTATACTTGATTTCTCCAATGATTTGCTGCAGCTATTGGAAGTTCATTTGCGTCAAAAGGTCAACATAAGTAACAGTTGGGGTTAGGTTGGGGCAGACTATCAAGTGATCAGGATCTTGTACAGCGCCGCATTCAAACAGAACATCTTCATTCTCAGCAAGGAGACCCCACTAGGTAAGGTAAAAGAAATTGAAAATAGAAGTATATGAAAATAAAAAATAAAAGAACAGGCGAAAGGAAGACAGGATAGGAGAAAGCCAACCGTTCCGAGAACGAACATTATCCCTTTAGGATAAAATCCGTCCCCGGG
>NW_007452260.1:0-373 GCF_000475195.1 Diaphorina citri | reverse complement strand
TGAATCTCATTTCCCCTCTTCTGAATCTCATTTCCCCTCTTCTGAATCTCATTTCCCCTCTTCTGAATCTCATTTCCCTCTTCTGAATATCATTTCCCCTCTTCTGAATCTCATTTCCCCTCTTCTGAATCTCATTTCCCCTCTTCTGAAGCTCATTTCCCCTCTTCTGAATCTCATTTCCCCTCTTCTGAATATCATTTCCCCTCTTCTAAATCTCATTTCCCCTCTTCTGAATCTCATTTCCCCTCTTTTGAAGCTCATTTTCCCTCTTTTTGCGTAGTGCTTGTACTAAACCATTGGAAATTCCGTCATCTTGAAAAGGGAAAATCGTTTCCGTTTCCGAAAGGAAAATGCATCTCTACTTGTCCTAACT
>NW_007452259.1:0-373 GCF_000475195.1 Diaphorina citri | reverse complement strand
CACCTTGAGGAAGAAAATGAAAGGGATGTCAAAGGAATTGAAAATGATTCTGGGGGAAAGAATTCTGGAAAAAGGGACAGAGAAAAGGTTTTTCTCTGGCCTGGAGAAAAAAATTCTGGAAAGAAGGAAGAAGGGTTGTACACTGCGCCAAGCAATTAGAGGAACACTCCTATTTTTTTGGTTTTTCTCAAACTGCTTTCTTTTCGGTTTAAAACTTACTCTGGAAGATAGGATAGAAAAAGAAGTCTTTATAAGAGAGTGTGCAAAATCTTGAGAGTATTAACATTAAATGCTAAAGGTATCTCGAGATTTTCTCATGTTTATGTCATAAGCACTCACGGAAAAATCCTGAGTCATCGAAGAAGATGAATAA
>NW_007452258.1:0-373 GCF_000475195.1 Diaphorina citri | reverse complement strand
AAGTTTTCAATTTTCTTCGTTACTTTTCATTAACTGAATCTAAAGGGAAACAAAAGGCTGCCGTTCTTATATATTCCGTAGTCTGTACACTTTCTAGAAGCAATCTGTTTCTGTTGTGACCTCTTCAATGTCTCTCGCTGTCATGCGTCACCTTGTAACATTACAGACAACATACATACTTACATAATTACCATCTTTGTATTATAGAATAATATTGTTCGTCCTTCCAGTACCTAAAACTACCTAATATACATACTAGATTTGCTGACAATGCTTTACAACAGTTTTCTCAACCAACTTAGTTCTGACTGTCTTGATGATTTTGATGTATGCTTCATGAAAAAAGAGTTCAAACTCAGATCAAATTCTCAGA
>NW_007452257.1:0-373 GCF_000475195.1 Diaphorina citri | reverse complement strand
AATTGCACCATATAGCGGGAGAGGGCTGGAGTAACTGATTAATAGAGGGTATTTCTGCTCTGATTGCAGTCACATTAGACTTTTTTTTATTAGCTAGGTAAAAAAAAAAATGCACGAAGTGTGACGTCACTTTGGACACGAACATTGTTTAGGCTTATGCATTTTAAGTTAAGTTAAGCTTAATGAACTACTAATTTAAAGATACAAACATATCTATCCTATTAAACAATGTTTGTTTCCAACTTTTCAATTTGACGTCATTATTTGTGCAATCTATTGTTTTTGATATATTCAAATCATTTTTGATTTATCTTTGGTCAAATCGTACAGTACATTTTATTGGACACATTGTCTCCTTGGACCTCTCTTTCAG
>NW_007452256.1:0-373 GCF_000475195.1 Diaphorina citri | reverse complement strand
TACTCAAAATCTCAAAACCCAATTTAGCACATAGGGTGTTGGACAGTCCTTTTCGGAACTCACGAGCTAAACATTTTCATTCGGTCTCAGCTCCTGGATTATGGCGTAAACGGATGCTACTGGGCTAAATCCAGTATACCTCCAATTCTTTCAACAACAGCCCAATCTGCTCAATCCCATCCCAACATACCCAGTTTTATGTTTGAATCAGGACATGGAATAATAATCACAGATTAGAGAATCTCAATGATTCAATATGACCTCTGAGGAGTCAAAATAATCTGAACCATGGCCATTGTAACTCAACTATCTCTATTATAACTCCATTGTAACTCAAATAACTCCATAGTAACTCATTTAACTCCATTGTAAC
>NW_007452255.1:0-373 GCF_000475195.1 Diaphorina citri | reverse complement strand
GGGTGAGCATGAGGTCGCGCTTCGCGCTCCCTTGGCTTCGCCCCTGAAATCTAATATCGTCCCTGAGTTTTATGGAAAAGTAGATTACACAAGCGGCTGTGTTAAGGTTAGATAGGTATTTATATTAAATTTGTAAAACTAAAAGTCAAGAGTTTTCTATTTATTAAGTTAAAAAAAAGCAACATGTACTTCACATAACAGAAAAAATTAAGTTAAGTATCTAATTAAATTAAATAAAATATAAAAAAAACACACTCATATTGGATTTTACCAAAGACTTTAACCATCCACAAAAGAGTTTTTAATGGTCCAAACAAGAGTTTTCAAAGACTCCTCCTTTTTGGATCACTAAAAACTCCCTTTGGATTATTAA
>NW_007452254.1:0-373 GCF_000475195.1 Diaphorina citri | reverse complement strand
GGGAAAGGTATCACCAAGTTAGGTGAAATTGTTGAGTTTTGTTTTTGCCCTTGAGGAAATACAGGAGCTTTTTGGTAAATTTATGTTGTCAGGTATCTACTGTTCTATAGTCACAAAATTGTAGACCTTTTTTATTCAACCATTTTTTCCCTTGTGAAAATAAAACGATAAACTCTCTTCCCAGCTTCAAATTGACCAATTCGTATTTGGACAGGATTAAGCAGAAAAGAACCATCCATAAGGGAAAATGCCTTATCAGTTCTTTTCTGCTTAAAGGCGTCCAGTTGTCTGTACAGTAAAATGAATAAAATATCTCACTAACATACCTAATTGTTAGTTTTTCGTAATCAAATTGGAATCGAGGAAAGGGCAA
>NW_007452253.1:0-373 GCF_000475195.1 Diaphorina citri | reverse complement strand
TAAAAAAAAAAAAAAAAAAAAAACAAACAAACAAACAAAAGCAGTCAACACTTGTCGAGAATAAAACTCGGCGCGAATCACCTGCTGTCGGTCGGTAGTGTAAAAGCCCTTGAGCGAAATCTACGTCAATGCTCGCAGAACTAATTTCTTATCACTCTCTAAAGAAACAGATACTTGGCGTCGAACTTAAAACAACGGCGAGGGTGTTATCGGGAGATTTCACTAATTTTTGTAGTTGACAATTTTATACAAACAAAAGGCCAAATTATCGCATAGGGCAATCTCTATCATTCAACCCTGATTTAGAAACTTTATGGGTTATAATTTCTAATTCGATGTACACAAATACAATCATTTACAAACAAAAGGCGAA
>NW_007452252.1:0-373 GCF_000475195.1 Diaphorina citri | reverse complement strand
AGGTTGGTCTTCTCTTTCCCACCCATCCCTTTACACCGGCGGCGCACCGATCTCTTTACGATTTATCCTTGAAAAAAAGTCTTCAAAGACCAGGAAACAATAAATTGTTACATCAGATACTCGTGAGGTAAATACAACCGGCTTATGGGGACGTCTCATACTTCCCATCTCGCGAAGTGGGTCCAAAATGAGGTCACCTTCTTGTCGCAAGAAGTCCCGCAGATCAAAGTTGCAAGTTGCTAGTGACCTAGACTCTTAGCGTGTTACAGATGTTACACATTTGACCACCCATACTAGTTATGCAGACAATTTTATTCTAAATGCATATACATACATATAGGTATCTAAATACAATTCTAAATACCATTTCCGA
>NW_007452251.1:0-373 GCF_000475195.1 Diaphorina citri | reverse complement strand
TTGAGGAATCATATAGGAAACTGGGAACAGTGCCAGGGATTGCCGGGACAGGGACAGGATTGTGAAATTCCCTGTACGAGCCTAGACTTTCCCACACAGAAAAGGGAGTAGTAAGTTAAATAGGGACTTGTTTAGGAATATAGAAATACTTTTAGCTGTAGTATTTGGTGGAAATTGCACCTGTGCCCTGTGCCATAACAAGAGAAATAAGGAAAGTAAAAAACATAGGTTCCTGTTACTTGGGTACTCCCATACTATGTACATATCTACAATTGTCCGTTTTAGCAGAGATTCCTAGAGTACCTTCGCTAACATTTCAACATTTACTTGCTACTAAAATTTGCATAAAACACTGGCACAGGAAGTTTCCTGT
>NW_007452250.1:0-373 GCF_000475195.1 Diaphorina citri | reverse complement strand
TTGTTTTGTTTTTTGTTTTTTTTTGCAGAGAAAACTTTAATTGCTAAGGTCTTATCGTCCCGAAAGCGAAGAGAGTAATACAGGGCATAGAAAGCCAACCATTCCGAGAACGAACCTTATCTGTTTAGGATAAAATCCGCTCCGGGTGGGAGTCCAACCCGCGACCTAGCGCTTACAAGACAGGCGCGCTACCCTTCTACTAGGCTGGCTCCTGAGCTTACCGGTCAAATTCTTATCAAGGAGATCCTGTACTTTAATCATCTTTTCTTAAAACTTAAAAGCTTTATTATTATCATTGGCTTAGGATAAGATCTCTGTTTTGTAAATTGGTATTCAAAATAAATAAATACGAATACAAATACTCTCAGCTGCA
>NW_007452249.1:0-373 GCF_000475195.1 Diaphorina citri | reverse complement strand
CTAGGGTCTTATCGTCCCGAAGAGAGAAGGAAGACAGGATAGGAGAAAGCCAGCCGTTCCTACAACGAACATTATCCGTTCAGGATAAATTAATGTTACTGCTAGGGTCTTATTGTCCCGAAGAGAGAAGGAAGACAGGATAGGAGAAAGCCAGCCGTTCCGAGAACGAACATTATCCGTTCAGGATAAATGTTACTGCTAGGGTCTTATCGTCCCGAAGAGAGAAGGAAGACAGGATAGAAGAAAGCCAGCCGTTCCGAGAACGAACATTATCCGTTCAGGATAAATGTTACTACTAGGGTCTTATCGTCCCGAAGAGAGAAGGAAGACAGGATAGGAGAAAGCCAGCCGTTCCTACAACGAACATTATCCG
>NW_007452248.1:0-373 GCF_000475195.1 Diaphorina citri | reverse complement strand
AGATCTACTTGGGTCTGAACTGAAGCTTTTACCACCACACACTATCCGACTGTCCGACGTCAGTGGTGCAGTGATGGTAACACGTTGGACTTTCGGTCTGGAGGTTGGTGGTTCAAGTCCAGGTCAAGTCATGAAATTTATCTAGGTGTATTAATTGGGGAAAGATAATTGTGACAAGCATTTGAGTATGCTTTACAAAATTGAAAATTCCTTTTTTCCCTACTTTCCAACTGTCTGACAGACCTAGATCTGTGAGACCGCGGTCTGTCATACGGTCTGATTGTGAGTGGCTGGTCTTAGAGAAAGAGGACTTGATTTCTTACCTTATGGTTGACAGTCTTCTCATTGGAGGATATTTGGCCTGACTGCCATC
>NW_007452247.1:0-373 GCF_000475195.1 Diaphorina citri | reverse complement strand
TTCTTGTTTGTTTTGGTTATTGTCCTCTTTGCACACAAAAAATTGTTTTCACTCTTGAAAACCAAACAAAAGTAAACACAAGAACAAAACACACATCTTGAGGTGGTTTTTAGAATTTGGAACCCTCCAGCGAGGAAAACTCAAATTGGTTTTCAAATTCTTCGTTTCCAATTTGAACTCCGTTATTCTATTCTTTTAATGCTATAGTGAGACTCTAGTAAGATTAGACTTCAGTTGATTCAGTTTTGGAACTCCCAGGTTAAAACAGAAACCTCTACGATTTTACCAAAAATTGGAAGGAAACTTAACTTTTTTAGGCCGAACTATACTTAGTTGGGTTTTTGTCCTTTTGAAAACAAAACATGTTGATTTA
>NW_007452246.1:0-373 GCF_000475195.1 Diaphorina citri | reverse complement strand
TGGTTGTCGGATCGAGCTCTACCTTGTACCAGGGTACTACGTTTTTTAAGGTCTTTAATGTGATGTATCACGAGTAAGGGGGGTTCTCATTTCAGATTTTCAAGTTGCGGCCACAAGGAGAGGCCGGGGTCGCAACTTCATAATTATGAAAAAAGTAAAAATTTAACCCCCTAAAAATTATGAAATATTTGTCTCGGCGTTTTTTGACATTCTAAGCGGTTCTCGAGGAACCCACCCCTGGTCAAGACTTTACAAACACCCTGTATATGAATACGACTTGGGTTTTCAATAAGTTCAGATATTGGTAGGGTCTCAAACCCGGCAGTCTGACACATCCACCCCTGAGGGAGTTTGCTACAGCAGCTACACACCA
>NW_007452245.1:0-373 GCF_000475195.1 Diaphorina citri | reverse complement strand
GGTACTTCTAGGTCCTTATTATGCACTGTTCCTATATCATCTTTCACTCGGATCTTTTCTTTCATGATCTCATTGTAATTTGCTTCACTTTGTCGATTTGTTTTGTTCTTTTTTCCAAACACGAAAATAACTCACGTGGATTCATAGAATAGGTAGAATTCTAGAATTTGTACGTAGAATTCCAGCCGCGATAGCACGTTGAATACCACAGTTTCAAATGGATCACTGAAGTAAAGCAACGGTGAGCGTGGTTAGTATCCAGATGGGTACCAAGAATGGGTACCTAAACAGGGACCAACAATTCCTACCAGACAGCAGGCACAAAT
The DNA here is from genome assembly GCF_000475195.1 of Diaphorina citri. Lineage (NCBI taxonomy): Eukaryota > Metazoa > Arthropoda > Insecta > Hemiptera > Psyllidae > Diaphorina > Diaphorina citri. The sequence continues at coordinate 47 of NW_007452245.1, read as the reverse complement.
TTCTAAATTTATAATAATTAGATTTTTTGAGAGAGAGAGAGAGAGAG
>NW_007452244.1:0-373 GCF_000475195.1 Diaphorina citri | reverse complement strand
ATAGTTTTGGTAATTTTTGGTACTTTTTCAAACGGCTGTAGCGGGATAAAGCCCTCAGTTCGGCCACTAAGACTTTCAATTTCTGTGTTTGCTCACCTTTCCGCATTAAACCTATTGGTCGAAAATTTTGAGCTTCCAGACTAGTAGCACGTCCAACACTCGGCCGTACGTCAGTGTCGGTGCGGTTATGTGTACGAACCTCAATTGCTCAACTCCGTGCTTATAGCTTTATTCCGCGGGAGAGAACAACATCCACTTAATGTCTCCGCCATTTCTCCTAATGATACAAAAGAAAGAAAAACAAAGTTTACACATTTCCGAACAAACAGAACAGAATGTAAAATGTTTAAAAAAGCAGACAAGAGTAAAATTG
>NW_007452243.1:0-373 GCF_000475195.1 Diaphorina citri | reverse complement strand
CTCGGAGGCAAACAATATGATGTAGTTATATCAGGAGGAGGAATGATTGGGACCACTTTGGCCTGTGCTATTGGTAAGTAAGGTTAACAACTACTAGTAACTAGAGTCTATCCCTGAAAGGGATGGTAACAATCTAAGGTTGAATACCTAATAGCAACCCTAAAACTACATATCAGATAAGTACCTTCAATGTGACATGTTGGTATTGTATTGCTTCAAAATTTTAAGTAACCAACCACCTTTCAGAGATACCTAACACATTTTATAGGATTGTAGATTTCCAATAGCCTACAAGCTACAAGCCTACATATTAACAATTACAAAGTAGGTTCTATGCAACCGAGGAATGTGTGTCAAAATAACTGACTAGGAC
>NW_007452242.1:0-373 GCF_000475195.1 Diaphorina citri | reverse complement strand
GCACCAGAGTGCACTGAACAGCTGGTTTGAATCATAACGCAACGAGGAAGGTTATTACTTGTTCCGCGAGGTAGCGCCGTGTCTGACAAGTTCGAAGCTTGATTACGAGAACTCTCACTAGGTAGAGCTGTGGAGCACAAGGTCAAATCTTGCTTACTAAAACTCTCACTAGGTAGCGCCGTATTTGAGAAGGTCAAAGCTTGTTTGGGAGAACGCTCACTGGAGGGCGCAGTGTGCTGTGTGATAACGTGGGAAAGCTTGGAGATAATTCCGCTAGATAGCGTTGGAGAGATGGGAGTCAGAGCGTGCTCGTTGAATACCGGGTAGCCTACGCACGATACGCCACTGCCTGAAAAAAAAAAAAAAAAAAAGG
>NW_007452241.1:0-373 GCF_000475195.1 Diaphorina citri | reverse complement strand
GTAGTTCCAACCTTTTTTTGGGAATGAAAAAAGTAAATAAAAAGTCCTTTGTTTGAAGTAAAGTAAATTTCATCATTTATATTTACCTCTAATTAAAATTCGAACAATAATAATACATTGACATCATAATATCTAAATTGTTAACAAAATTTAAACTTAGCCGTAAAACCTCAGAGAATAAGGTAGGTACAGGATATAATTCTAAAGGACAAGATAAAAAAAAATGTAGTAGGTAATGAAAATCAGGAGATGACCGAAATTTTAAACGAATGTCCCTACCTATTAGGTGCAACATTTTTTAACTATAACTTAAAATAAGCTGTATAAATATCACGGTTTCAACATACAAACGAAAGATAACACAACAATAATG
>NW_007452240.1:0-373 GCF_000475195.1 Diaphorina citri | reverse complement strand
CTAAGGTGATGAATTTAAAAAATTCTGACTCCAGATATGATCATAACTCGTATCTTAATTCGGTAACCAAAGGGTTAAACAGGGAGTATCAGCCTGAATTTCCCTTGCTAAAGAAATAGCGAAGGTTGAGTACGAAGAGCATCCACTCGTAAAATATGTAGCCAAAACCAAGTAATGTCAGCCCAAAGCAATCACCCTAGTTAGGGCTGATTGAGAGGCTCACGAAAAATGGTGTCCCCGTCTGTACACGGGAAAAGGCGGAGAAAAAGAATGGACACATGGGCGCAATGTAAATGAATCCTGCCTAAGACACTATATGGGCGCAATGTATACGAACCCTAAGATACTATCACTAGCAGGCATACCGCCTGAC
>NW_007452239.1:0-373 GCF_000475195.1 Diaphorina citri | reverse complement strand
GGTTGCGTATACGGTCGCGCTGCGCGCTCCCGGGGGCTTCGCGGGGTTGTGCATGCGGTCGCGCTGCGCGCTCCCGGGCCTTCGCGGGGTTTTGTAAAGCGGGGTTGTGCAGGGGGTCGCGCTTCGCGCTCCCTTGTTTACGGTCGCGCTGCGCGCTCCCGGGGGCTTCGCGGGGTAAGCGCTTCGCGCTCCCTTGTTTACGGTCGCGCTGCGCGCTCCCGGGGGCTTCGCGGGGTTGTGCAGGGGGTCGCGCTTCACGCTCCCTTGTTTACGGTCGCGCTGCGCGCTCCCGGGAGCTTCGCGGGGTTATGCATGGGGTCGCGCTTCGCGCTCCCTTGTTTACGGTCGCGCTGCGCGCTCCCGGGGCTTCGCG
>NW_007452238.1:0-373 GCF_000475195.1 Diaphorina citri | reverse complement strand
TACCTTTGGAAAGAGAGGAAGGAAAATTATAACAGTAATGGCGGAAAACATTGCGAGAGAGAGAAATAGGAGAGGAAATAAGAGGCAGAGAGAGGAAGGGAGGAGGGAGTGAAGAGTTTTTTTCAATGTAGTTAAAGAGAGAAACATTTTATTGTTGTTATATAAACAGAACCGTTTTCATTTATTCAAACAACAGGAGAGAGAGGGAGAGAGAGAGGGAGAGAGAGAGGGAGGGAGGGAGAGAGAGAGGAGAGGGAGAGGAGAGGAGAGAGACAGGGCGCCAGGCTAAAAGAATAAAAAAAAATGCTGAAAATTTTTAGGCAAATTGTTTGTAGCACAATGAGCTGTAAGCTGTAGGTCGGGGAAGTTTTAG
>NW_007452237.1:0-373 GCF_000475195.1 Diaphorina citri | reverse complement strand
GGAAATAACACCACATCCTTCTAGAAGTATATGGCTCAATTCCTTTTGATATCTATACTTATTACTTACGTACTTACCATTCTAGGTTATACGTAAAATGTTAGGAAGGTAGGTAGGTAGGTAGGTAGGTACGTGGAATCTTAGAGCCACCAAATCTGCCCTCATTACACTTGTACCCACGTATACTTTCAATAGATTTTCATCCATATTTGGATAAATATTGGAAATAAGAGCTAAGTACAATAGGTTTCTTCTTGTTATTTTATATGTTACTGGTAGTATTATTAGCAGTACCTATGTAGGTATCTACTCTTAGGTTACTTGTTATAGACCAAGTGGGTAAAATGAACCGGCATATTATGCATTTAACATA
>NW_007452236.1:0-373 GCF_000475195.1 Diaphorina citri | reverse complement strand
CACACATGCCACGGAATGCACTGTCCTTCTCTTCATTGTCCCGGATGTTTCTCAACGAAGAGCACCTGTGTTAAGCGACGACGGGAGAGGAGACAGTGTTAGTGGGTGTAATGGGTAGAAATTTGATTAAACGCAAAACACTTTTTCATTTCCAAAAGGAATAATCAATCAGTTGCATGATACAAATTGTTTGACTCCGCCGGAATCGAACCCAGGTCTCCCGCGTGCAAGGCGAGCGCAGTGACCACTACGCCATGGGAGCTGACACATTAGACCCAAATACTAGAAATAAGTCCATGGAAATATGCTGTAGATGACTATTTTCAAGTTTACCTGATACTTGCTGAATGCAAACACTAGGGTCTCCAATATG
>NW_007452235.1:0-373 GCF_000475195.1 Diaphorina citri | reverse complement strand
AGACCTTGTTTAGACTGCGGGAGTAAAGGGACTTTTCAGTCTCATTCTGGTAGTATAAACAGGGTATATTCTATTCTATTCTATTCTGTTTAAAGTTCCCCAGCCAGACTAACCTGATGGTCTACTCCCTGTTTAACGTCCTCCAGATCCCCTTGATCAGATATTTTCCATTGACTTTTCAGCCGTTTTAGTCGGAAAAGCTGTCAACTCATTAAAAGTAAAATACCTAAATACAAACAAAATAAACACAGTATGTATTTTCTCCCCAAACTTTACTGTTCTTATTTCTTTTCCCAACTGTAGAATGCCAATCAAAACCGGATGGGTGACAATGGTCCCATGGCCCGCACTTACATTTTTTTGTGTTTAGACA
>NW_007452234.1:0-373 GCF_000475195.1 Diaphorina citri | reverse complement strand
TGATTCCACTCAATTAACTCAATTAATTCAGATATGAAGAACAGTAGAGTTCTTTTTATTCCTTTCGGAATTTACATTGGATCTGGAGGTTGTGATGCTTCATAAAATTTATCTACGTGTAATAATTGGGGAACGATATTTTGTGACAAGCAATACAAGCATTTAAGCATGCTCAACACTATTAAAAAATTCTAATTTTTTTTCCAAATCTGTGTTTTCATCGAAATGCAATAAGTTTTCAAATTCCAAAAATTCGTCTTCTCGTCCCTTCTCTAATAGAACTCCTCAATTATAGTGTAAACCCAAGTTTTCTGTTTACTCACGGTACCCCTTCCTATTTACCTAACTGTCCTGAAATGATATTTATGTAAAC
>NW_007452233.1:0-373 GCF_000475195.1 Diaphorina citri | reverse complement strand
AACCAAAAGAAGAACATCTACACAATTTAGGAACTTTTTAAATCTTTTAATACATCTTTGATAAAGCTAGTTTGTATAAACATGGATATCTAATTCTGCCCTAATGTCATAATTGCTGGACAGGAAGAAGAGTTTTTTGGAATTAGATCATAACTTGTCTAAATATTACGTTGGAAAGAAGAGATAAAGAAGGGAAAGGGCAAGCATAAAGTAGGAAATGAAATGCATTCTGCATCCTAGCATTCCTAGGATCCAGTGTACGAAGACAACATAATTATCTTCTGATTCTTCTGACTGACTTTGTGAAGGTTCAGCATGGAGCCGGGAAAAAAACTTCCGGATGGGAATTGACCCCAGATCTTCCGATGTGCAA
>NW_007452232.1:0-373 GCF_000475195.1 Diaphorina citri | reverse complement strand
ATGAGACACATCCACCAATAATATTCCGAACCTAACTATCTATGGTTCTCAAGGCACATCCACTAATACTAAATCTAATAATGCGGTTCATGAGACACATCCACCAATAATATTCCGAACCTAACTATCTATGGTTCTCAAGGCACATCCACTAATACTAAATCTAACAATGCGGTTCATGAGACACATCCACCAATAATATTCCAAACCTAACTATCTATGGTTCTCAAGGCACATCCACCAATACTAAATCTAACAATGGGGTTCTAGTGACACATCCACCAATAATATTCCAAACCTAACTATCTATGGTTCTCAAGGCACATCCACCAATACTAAATCTAACAATGGGGTTCATGAGACACATCCACCA
>NW_007452231.1:0-373 GCF_000475195.1 Diaphorina citri | reverse complement strand
TAGGTACCTTTACAGAATACAATAAAATTATGTATATTGACTATCGATGTAAATCTATCTGAGAAAACAAGTCTCCCAATGTCTTGGCATTTATTGCTTACCTATTGGAAACTACATTGTGTACTTACGTCAGTAGGTAGGTATCTCTATTGGAAATCATCCTGAACAGAGTGGTCCTATGGATCACCTATACCTATGGTATTATGGTTGTTTCGATATGTTATGCACTGTACTTGAATCTTGAAAGTTAAAAGAAGAGTGTTTCAATTTCAAAATTAAAACGCATTTTTATTTTTATTTCTAGCAATGACAAAATGACAAAGACAAAAACGTAGCATGTCCATCCCGCGGTAGGTTCTTACCCCATATGAAC
>NW_007452230.1:0-373 GCF_000475195.1 Diaphorina citri | reverse complement strand
TAACGACATGTGGACCAGTGCCGTGTCCGCGAAACAGAAGTATAGTCTGGAGATACGAGACATGAACTTGTACTCGCTTAACACCAAACTGCGGAGTAATATGACGTAAGTTGAAAATATTGCTGGGTTTTATTATTTTCAAGGAACACATGTAACAAATTTCATCAAAATCGGACCAGGCAATCGGGAGTTGACATCTAAACCAAATGCAAAAACCGTCGAGTTAAAACGTAGACCTTCACTTCGTTCGGTCAATTATTTATCAGTGGCAACTTGTATAATAATGAATAATGATATGTGGACCAGTGCCGTGTCCGCGAAACAGAAGTATAGTCTGGAGATACGAGACATGAACTTGTACTCGCTCAACACC
>NW_007452229.1:0-373 GCF_000475195.1 Diaphorina citri | reverse complement strand
TTCAATGGTCTGATTTATTTCGACCCAAGCTAAAGTCACCTTCGGTAAGGTGCTCGTTCAAAAGTTTTTCGTTTTTCCTGTATCTTGTATCATCCGAGATTATTTCAGAAGACAACAAGATAAATTCAATTCAAAGAGCAAATTAATTCGACCGAGATAATAAAGCGTCAAAACTCGATTTCCTCTAGCATGTTTCTCTCTCAGTTATACGAGACTTAATTAAAATAGAAATGGTTATGATTGATTCTAATTATTGATTGATTTATAATGTGAATTGTTCTGAACGCTTTCAATACGATTAGGACGGACAGGTAGATTTTTTAATTACTCTCATTGCGACCTGTCTATCTTGAGAAGAAACTGCTCTGACGTC
>NW_007452228.1:0-373 GCF_000475195.1 Diaphorina citri | reverse complement strand
CTCTCTCTCTCTCTCTCTCTCTCTCTCTCTCTCTCTCTCTCTCTCTCTCTCTCTCTCTCTCTCTCTCTCTCTTACTCTCTCTCTCTCTCTCTCTCTCCTGCTTTTCTTCCTTCCAGGCTTCTTTTTTTAAATTCAAAACCCTTTTCTTCCTCAATCTCTCCCTCCCTTTCTTCTCCTTCTATACCTCTCTGCGTCTTTTTCAAAGAAAACTGAATGACAGCAATGCCGATGATTCATAAGTTTTATCAAAGGAACGTTTAGTCGTAGCCATACCGTACTCATAACGCTCTCGTAACGTACATAGTTGCCAGCCTAGTTAGCTTAGTTGGTAGTGCGTCTGCCTTGTAAGCGCTAGGCCGTGGGTTCGATTCCC
>NW_007452227.1:0-373 GCF_000475195.1 Diaphorina citri | reverse complement strand
TTTGGGAAATTTTGAATTGGTCTGATAACTTTACAACTTATGAATAGATATTACAATAGGTGAAATAATTAATAGTCACTGTTCTGATAGGTTTAGAATAGTCACTGTTCTGATAGGTTTAGAATAGTCACTGTTTGACTGTTTATTCATACATTTTAGTCTGGAGTTGTTCTAGATTCCTATGAGTTCCCATTTGGGATCAGCGGGTGCAAATGAGTTAAGCCATCTTTTAGGTCTGTTTGCCCTTACGCCTAAGCCTTAGAGTGGGCTTTTTGTGTGTGAACTGTATGAGTTAGAGTTCTCATTGAGATGAATCTTTCCTAAACCTCTATGCAAAACACACTTAAGAATCTTCTCATTGAGATGAATCTTT
>NW_007452226.1:0-373 GCF_000475195.1 Diaphorina citri | reverse complement strand
TTAGAGTAATGAAAAACCTAATTAATAAATAATGAACTTTCGGTGAAAGTCAACCAACCCTTAGAAATTATAAATAAATATGTTTTTTCCTCAATCTTTCTACTTGAACTTGCATTTCCTCAAAGTATACTTGGTACGAGTATCTCTTTTCATGAGATTTTTCGTTTATTACATGAAGAGTATTTTGAGTTCTGAGGTCACTATGAAATGTGTATTGGTGGTGGTTTAAGTGGATAGGGACTATTTATATGTAGTCTCATCTTGGTAATGTTGTACAAATAACAAGGTACTTAAATAATAATGATGTATCTACCTACATTACATTCTTGTACCTATGGTCTTCAAAAACTGTCGATACGCATGTAGGTAATTA
>NW_007452225.1:0-373 GCF_000475195.1 Diaphorina citri | reverse complement strand
CACACAAAGAACCTTTGCAACGTCAATAACTTAGGAAGAAGAATAGCTGGAAGGGCAGTTCCGAGAAATGTGGATTGGAAATAATCACCCAATCCGAAAATGACCAGCAGCGCACAAAAGAGAACCTTTATGACCTCGCGCGGGTGTCAGACCCTTCCCTTTATTCTCCACCAAGTCTTTTGAATTAGAAAAATAAATATACACATCCCAAGAACTAATGAAAGGTACAACATTTGAATAAAAACGAGATATTTTCGTTTTTCGGGTTTTGAACGAGAAGTGTTACAAAACGCTTCAAATCAGAGCTATAAAAAGAATGATAATTTTATTGAGCTTAATTTCAGGAAGGTAAAATGGACGTTTCACTTATTTT
>NW_007452224.1:0-373 GCF_000475195.1 Diaphorina citri | reverse complement strand
TTCAATAGAATTTTCCATTCTCAACCCAACCAGTGGGAGTATGTCCAGTAATCAACCAGATGAAAACTCTCCCCAAATGACGAGTATTTCAACAAGAACACAAAAATCCACACAAACATGGAAAAAAATAATCAAATCAAGTGGTTCATTTGGCTTTCTATGGAAGAAAACAACACCAGATGGGGGACAAGGACAAGTACATGAGATGAGGATACTCTCAAAAACTTTATGAACGAAGGAAGGACACAGCGAAAAAGACATTTTATCTCCGTCAATTGCCCTCCACCTCCAATTGTAACAGAGAACACAGCAACATTTCTCTCCGCCATCGCATCACCAATAAACCTCTACCCTCTCTTTAATGAGAACCTTC
>NW_007452223.1:0-373 GCF_000475195.1 Diaphorina citri | reverse complement strand
TGGCCTCTGACAGTCATAAATATCATTTTGAGCTTAGGATTATGTTTACTTAAAACCTGCATAGGGTAGGGGGTGATATAAAATGGCCATTAGAGGAAATAGGGGAAGGGGGCTAACAGAATGGACACTGTGGGTCACAGGCAGTTAGAAGGTAATTAACCTTTAAACTAACCCTTGTAAATGGAAATTATGATGCTACTCTGAATAAATTAAATAACGTTTTAGGTACATACCTACCTACATACGTACATACTACTGTAAATTTCTAATACATTTATGCGGAAGAATAAAAAATCCACAGGTGTTTATTAAACGCGAAAAAATCGTCTTTCAATCTAAAGCAATAATATAAAAATCATCCCTAGAGGGAATT
>NW_007452222.1:0-373 GCF_000475195.1 Diaphorina citri | reverse complement strand
TTCAGAGAAAAGCCTTTTCTTCAAAATGACTATCATGAGATTTATGAGAAAAGATGGTAATATGAATAACAATAGCCTGCTGAACACAATTTACAAGTACTTCTATCTAAGAGCAAATACTCGCACATACCTAATTCATTATTTCCTCTGCTCCTTGGCAAAAAAAAAAACTTATAAAAAGACAACTAGTCAAAATGAACATGAACAAAAGAATAATAATAAATTATATTTCGAAACAGGAGTTCATTGTAAGGAGAAATTAAATTAAGACAGGGGAAAAAATTGCACTGGGTGATGACATTTACACTGACATCTCCAGGGACAGTCGGGAATTCACGATCCAAAATGCCCACTAAATCCACTAATGTGGGGT
>NW_007452221.1:0-373 GCF_000475195.1 Diaphorina citri | reverse complement strand
AATGAGTCTTAGAGCTTCGTTCTGAACTTTTTCATATTTATACTTGTTGGTCTCGTTAGCTGTGATCATGATTTCTCCCCAGTATGTGAGGATGGGCTTTACATAGGTGTTATAGGTATTATTTAGCGTTTTCCTAGAACATCCCCATTTTTTTCCCGGCAGCCTCTTCAAAAGTCTAAGTCTGTTTTGGGCTTTCTTTGTTGTTCTTTCTACATGGTTGTTCCAATTCAATCTGTTGTCAAATGTTATCCCCAGGTACTTTGCTTCATCTGTTTGTTCAAGCTCTTGGTTGTTGTACTTTATTTTGATTTTTTCCTCTTTTCGGGCCAAAGTAAACACTTGATATTTTGTTTTCTCTTGATTGACAATCATA
>NW_007452220.1:0-373 GCF_000475195.1 Diaphorina citri | reverse complement strand
AAATATTACGAGTATCTACCTAATAGCCTAAATGCCTAATATTTATTAGATATCCTTATATATCTGCTAATTTTATTTTAACCATTTCATCAATAATTCGTTCAATGTGAGGATGACAATACCATGGCAGCTAGTTTTCTTGTCATATTTATAGAAATTCTTTCTTTCAATGTAATCTCTTCGACGGTTTCTTTTCGGACAGATTCAATCCGCTTCAACAGGACTTTGTAAGCCTTTATCAACAATATGTACTAATATCTACATCACCCCGTATCAACTTCTAGGTACACATTACCGAGAGGATGTTTTCTCTCCAAGACGAGGAGAATCTGTATCAACTATCAACAGCAGAGAGAGAACTGGATCACAACTC
>NW_007452219.1:0-373 GCF_000475195.1 Diaphorina citri | reverse complement strand
TAAGAGGTTTGACAGAGGGAACTGTAACTGCTATGGTCTTATCGTCCCGAAATCGAAGAGAGAAGGAAGACAGGAAAACTTAAAAGTGTTAAAAAACTTAAAAGTGTGAGTCTTTCGGGTATTAGTTCAATTTCCTTCTTTATAGACCACGTGAATGTAGTTTTATTTTGGAGGCATTCATTCGCTTAGCCATCGGCGCTGACCTTAGCACGTTGAATGCATCAGTTCCCCATGGATCACTGAAGTTAACCAACGCAATGTTGCGCTTGTATCTGGATGGGTCGATCTGGGCAATCACATATCGCGGGCTTTTCACGGTCCCACGCAGGCTAGGACCGGCTAGGTGAGGAGAGGAGACGAGTAGCTTGTCCCC
>NW_007452218.1:0-373 GCF_000475195.1 Diaphorina citri | reverse complement strand
TCTAAGATGTACCTACCTACTAATGGAACAGGGTGTATTAGGTATGCTGCAATGGAATGAAACCAATAGGACTCAATTTAGGTGGGAACTAAAACTAAATGGAGAACGTAACTGAAGAATTAAAATAAGGTCACTTGATCTTTTAACTTTAGAAAAACTACAACGAATGAATAACTTAAGAAGTGGAATAAAATGAGTCCAGACTTGCAATAAAAAGGAAAGTCGTACATCTTCAGTTAACTATCATCATTACAAGAACAAACCTTGTTTTTCTGGACAAAAAATAAATAAAAAAAAAAAAGTAACCAAAAGAGGGAGAAACCTAAAAATAATCAATCATCCTAATAAAATAATAACTTTGAGAACTTTGATA
>NW_007452217.1:0-373 GCF_000475195.1 Diaphorina citri | reverse complement strand
GGTGCACGGGGGTCTGAAATTCAAACCTGGGGGCTGCGGCCCGCCTGGTTTGGCCTCTTCGCAAATGCAGATACTTGGGTAATGTCCAAAAATTAACCATCATGAATACATGTAAAATATTAAGCTTCTAAGAATAAAAGAAAAGAAAAATAAAGAAAATAAAGCTGTGCCTATAGGTCTATGAACCATCATGAATACATGTAAAATATTAAGCTTCTAAGAATAAAAGAAAAGAAAAATAAAGAAAATAAAGCTGTGCCTATAGGTCTATAATCTCACCTTCTCCCCTTTTCTACCAGGCTGTCCGGGAAATCCTTTCGCTCCTGGTGGTCCTACGAGGCCCGGCAGTCCTTCACTTCCAGGATAACCTTTC
>NW_007452216.1:0-373 GCF_000475195.1 Diaphorina citri | reverse complement strand
TTGTCTTGGACTCCATTGTTCTCTAGTTTCCCTTGGTAAAAGTGGAAAAAGAGCTAGGCCGGATTGAATTTCCAAAAGAAATCCTTTTTAGTCGTTTACTTCTGAAAGTCCTTTTCCCGAGTCATCTGCACTGAAAAAAATAATCCTTTTGAAACAAGTGTTGATGTCGTCGACTCACACGTCCACACAGCCTCGACAACATAGATTTTTGTACCTCGTCGATCGACGGCCAGTCGTCTGTGTTTAAACACACGTTAACCCTTCCTTCCCACTAAATCTATAAAATTCAATACAACAAAATGGTTCAGAATCTCCATTACCATAACAAAGGAGGAAGTTACTCTACGGGACAAAATTTTCTCGGATTGTAATC
>NW_007452215.1:0-373 GCF_000475195.1 Diaphorina citri | reverse complement strand
CAACAATCATAATAAGTTGTATCACCTATATGTACATATCACCTATGACTCGCATTTCTAACATCTAGCGCTAGCGAGCTTTCTTTGTCCAAAACGTATTGAACCTCTGCCCTATTGGGACACTATCCATAAGGCAATTTCCCCTAGTTATTTTCTGCTTAATGATGTCCAATTACCTGTCAATTACTTGTACCTACATATGTATTTCCTCCTATGTATTTCCTCAAGGTCTGTAAAGATTACGTTCCGAAATTGGGTATCAGTCTTCGAGCGCTCCTAAACTGGGCACTGGACAGCACCCACTTTGGTCACCGCTCCCAGGACCTACCAAGTTGAAGGCGGTGTCGGTGGGTCATCTTTCAAATCGCTGGCG
>NW_007452214.1:0-373 GCF_000475195.1 Diaphorina citri | reverse complement strand
GGAAATATGTAGCAAGATTTTCTCCTGCGGTGCCACAGAAAAATTTCGAGTTCGCTAAGAAGTCTAGAAATCTCTCTCTCCCTCTCTGCCTCCTTCGCTCCCTCTTTCTCTTTCTAAAAGGAGATAGTGAAATATTTTCTCCTGCGGCGCAAAATATGAGTAAACATTTTGAAACAAAGTATGAGTAGGTACCTAGGGTTCCGAAACCACATGCTGCTCTCATGACCATGAGAATCATGATTCACGATCCGTGACATTTTTTACTAAACATGAAGGTATTCTGATACTGCAGGTCCAAAAACATACAGTTATCAGGAGCATTCCTAAGTCAGATATCAAATTTCTCAAGGTCGTTCTCTCTTTACCTGGTATG
>NW_007452213.1:0-373 GCF_000475195.1 Diaphorina citri | reverse complement strand
CGGGACGTTATGACCTTAGCCGTTACAGTTTCCTCTATCAAACCTCCTTCCTTCGATGAAAAGTAGATTTTTCATCCTTTCTAGTTTTTTCTCGTGTTCTTCTGTAAGTAATTTGCTAATTTACCAGGCTTTGATCAATCAAATCAAAACCCTCACAATACAAACTAATAGCAATGATACGAGTATACAGCAATATACAGCATGTATAATGTATGTGATAATGCTCTTGCTGTGTTAATTGTTATGTGTGGCCAATAAGTCAGTTTTGAAGTTTTTATGTCCAGCCAGTGACCTAGAATATGAGTCAAATGAGTTTAAGTGGTGGATAACATAACGTGTGACGGGGGAGGGAGCCTAATATGGGCCCCGAGTT
>NW_007452212.1:0-373 GCF_000475195.1 Diaphorina citri | reverse complement strand
AACCGAGGCCCTAATACTTGGTTATAAGAGTAAACAAGTCGACCTAGATCAGCACAGACTTTACTGCCATAGTAGAACATGCCTGGAAAACAAAACTTACGAGGCTACATGTGCATGCTATAGAATAGAATATGCCGAAAAGGCGAAGTACCTAGGAGTAATTGTAGACAATGAATTCAAAATGACAGATCATGTAAACTCTCTGTGTAAAAAACTTCGTGTATTAAATTATAAGTTCAACAAAATTGACGCTCAGAAGTTTCCACTGACAACTAAGAAAACCATATACTTCTCCTTGGTTGACTCAATCCTTCGGTATGGAGTTACCTTATACACTTACGCACCACAGTATGCCCTCAACCCTCTGAACAGC
>NW_007452211.1:0-373 GCF_000475195.1 Diaphorina citri | reverse complement strand
ACTGGAAGACTGACCACCGCTCCATTCAGTTTTTATTGGAGCAGTGGTCAGTCTCTTGAAAGGAAAATACACTTTTGTATGTTGGTCTTACTAACAGTAGCCCACTGCTTTGTTAAAGGGACTATTTGGTCCTATGTATTCGAACAGCATTACATTACATTGAAAGGGGGACTTTTCTAACGAAAGTCCTGTGTGTGGAGTCCAGTATTTTTAGGACTATTGCACCCTATTCTTGTTGTTCTTCACTCTTCTCCTTCAAACATTGCTGTCTCTTTTATGACGTTCAGCGTTTTTATCGGTTCTGAGTGTATTTTACCAATCTCCTGGCCTGGGTGTCCAAGTAAGAGTATTTCTAATCTTTTAAAACCCAGTG
>NW_007452209.1:0-373 GCF_000475195.1 Diaphorina citri | reverse complement strand
AGCGAGAGAGAGAGAGAGAGAGAGAGAGAGAAAAACCGAGAGAGAGAGAAAGAGAAATGAGAGAGAGAGAGAGAGAAAGAGCAATGAGAGAGAGAGAAAGAGCAATGAGAGTGTGAATGAGACAGAGAGATGAATTGAGATATGAGAGGAAAAAAGACGGAAAGAGACTGTAAGTGAGAGAGAAAGAGAGAGACAGAGAATTTTTTAAAGAGAGAGAGAAAATAAGGTACGAGATTGAAAGTACACCCCTGTGAAATTGAACAAGAGAGAGAGAGAGAGAGAGAAAGTAAGACTAGTGAGAGAGAGAGAGAGAGAGAGAGTGGGAGGAAGAGAGAGAAAGAGTTTTTTTTTTAAATTTGAATATAATATATGT
>NW_007452208.1:0-373 GCF_000475195.1 Diaphorina citri | reverse complement strand
TGTATTCATGGACTCGGAAAAGTGTACCTGTTCTATTGTCAACGCTAGTGATCCTTCAGCCCCGCCCAAGGGATTCACGTTTGATGGAGTGTATGATGCCAAGTCTACGACTGAACAGATATACAATGAAATAGCATATCCTTTGATAGAGGTAAGATTACTAATCACTCTCAGACCGACAGACCTCCTTTTATAGAGGTAAGAACTATACTTCCAGTCACTCACCCTCAGACGGTCTGATAGACCGCGGTCCCACAGACCTAGGTTTAACACACAGTCGGAACGTGTGTGACGGGAAAAGCTCGAGACACACATCTCTCAGATGGTCTGACAGGTCTAGGACTCCAGCTTTTTCCGCCACACAGGCTCGGAC
>NW_007452207.1:0-373 GCF_000475195.1 Diaphorina citri | reverse complement strand
GGCTGGCTTTCTCCTATTCTGTCTTCCTTCTCTCTTCGATTTCGGGACGATAAGACCATAGCAGTTACAGTTCCCTCTATCAAACCTCTTAATACAAAAACCTTAATCTGTTGAGGTATAAAGTTCGTCCCGGGCGAGAATCAAACCCGCGACCTAGCACTTACAAGGCAGGAGCGCTACCTTCCAAGTTAACTAGACTGACACACACCCTGTTAGACTGCCTGGATGAGACTATACAGTCCTATTACCCCCGCTAGTATTAGGTAGTTAGGGCATAGAGGAAGTTAACAACATGTATAAATTCACCTGGAATAAAATATTAAAATTCACCTAGAATAAATATTATTAAAAACAGCGGGAATGTTGGAAAAAA
>NW_007452206.1:0-373 GCF_000475195.1 Diaphorina citri | reverse complement strand
CTTGGTCTTAATTTTCTGATCTCACCACTTTTATAGGCCGACATTTTTGGATAGGAACTTGGCCTTTTTTCACATTTAAGTTTTTGTGGGGGTGTATGTATACTTGATTACTCAAATGTAGGATGTAGGTATTACCTTTTATAATACCCTTACGAATAGGAGAAGTGGGTTAGAATTAGTATGAGTGAGTGAGTGAGTGAGTCAGTCAGTCAGTCAGTTACACAAGGGGCTGTATATATTTTAGATTCCTCAAAAGTATGCTCGATGTAGGTATTACCTTTTATAATACCCTTACGAATAGGCAGCATAGGTATAAAATATAGCTACATTATGTAGGTATTATGGGGGGATCTGACTTGAGTCCCGACTGTGA
>NW_007452205.1:0-373 GCF_000475195.1 Diaphorina citri | reverse complement strand
TAAGGAACAACAATTTCAAAGAAGATGTCCCTGGCCTCATACAGCCTCTGTATGCTCATTAATTACTCTCTCCCAGCCTGAGTTGGACCGGGAAAAGCCACCACGTGATTGCCTCGATGGAGTGGATGGTCATCTATCCGGAAACCAACCACCAGAACGTTCCTTAACCTCAGGGATCCATAGGGAACTGGTTCAACTGATGCATTTAACGTGCTATCACCACTGAATGTAATATTTGAACAGTGAACAAAGACAGTTATCAATAACGTTGCTGTGGTTGCTACGGACCACGTACTATCGGACATGTCACCTCTAGGAAACACAGAGGAAGACGTGTCACCTAGAATATTGGAAGCTTACATACACGACTTGA
>NW_007452204.1:0-373 GCF_000475195.1 Diaphorina citri | reverse complement strand
TGGCTTAGTACTCCAATGATACTAACTAGCGAGGAATCGTTTGTGTTAGCAAACCAAATTTAAAGATAGAAGAAAAAAACTAACTACAGGGCAAAGTGTTGGCGCCATAAGATTTATTTGATTTCAGATCTTATGGACACTTTAGAACCCAACAAATTTTCACTGTTCATCAACCCTTATCTTTAAGGTTCATTTCCAACGTGGTTCAAACTTCATAATTCCTTGGGGAAGAAATCTACATTTTTTGTTATCTTGTTTCAATTTAAAATTTATTCAAATAAATCAGTGCTTTAGTTTCAAGACTTCAAAATTAAATTATGTATTGAGTTCACACTTGATAAATCAATATTGTACCTACCTAATAGGTACATCT
>NW_007452203.1:0-373 GCF_000475195.1 Diaphorina citri | reverse complement strand
TCTTCTTCTCCTTCTCCTTCTTCTTCTTGTTCTTGTTCTTCTTCTCCTTCTTCTTCTTTTTCTTCTTCTTCTCCTTCTCCTTCTTCTTCTTGTTCTTGTTCTTCTTCTCCTTCTTCTTCTTTTTCTTCTTCTTCTCCTTCTTCTTCTTCTCCTTCTTCTTCTTGTTCTTCTTCTTCTTGCTGTTATTCTTGTTCTTCTTCTCCTTTTCTTCTTCTTGTTGTTCTTCTTCTTATTATTTTGACTCCTTTCTTCAAAGGGAAAATTATGTGATAAAATTTTAAACTCCAGGGAGGAAAAAGGGAAAGTTGAAAATGAGTATACATATGTAAATAGGATCAAATACCATCTAGATCTAGAGGTTCATTGAACTTTG
>NW_007452202.1:0-373 GCF_000475195.1 Diaphorina citri | reverse complement strand
TTTATTTACAGATGGTAACAAAAAGTATATATACATATAAATACAAAATAAAGTTTGATCAAGGGTGGGGTTAATGCCTATGGCATTCTAGAGTTTTGAGTGTGTACGCAGGTTAATCTAGCTTTAGTACTATCTAGGGCCCTCCCCTTTCTATGTTCGGATCTAGTACAGTCCTCTCCCTTTCTTAACTCCGGGTCTGATGAGTTATTATTTAAATATCATGCAGTGTGGGTCTGCGGGTGTGGCACTTTCTCCTGACTACTTCCTGTGCTTTCAGGGGGCTATCTTTAACTTACACCCATATTTATGAACAAAATTCTGGCTCTTAAGTTCGTGCTAAGCATAGTCTCAAGGCATTTGATTGGTCAATTTT
>NW_007452201.1:9884-10372 GCF_000475195.1 Diaphorina citri | reverse complement strand
GATCGTCTTCTTTCTACATGACCGATGTTAAAATATCTAAGCATCTATTGTTAATGTAACAATTCTGTTTGAGCAGTATGGTATGTCATCTGGCAACCCAGACTTTGGGCAGCTCATCAATAAATTGTTATTGATTGTTTCTTTCCAGGAAGGTAAAAATTACGGGGACGAATACCTAGCCGAGTTGGACTTTATTGAGACTGTAGAGCGATACAAGGAGGCATATGAGAGTGATGTACCAGAAGAAGATATGGTGGAAGACGATGAGGCTGAGAACGAGAACAGCGACGAGGAAAGTCCCAATTCTAATTCCAACGAAGACAATTCCCAAGACAAAGGTAAGAATAATAGTGCTTATTTATACTGCTCGCATATGACTGAAAGGTCCCTTTACTCCAGCAGTAGGCTACTATTATTATTGTGGTCAAATTCTCAAATTATATTGAGGATAAAATTCCATACCTCGGCTGGGATTGAACTCACGCCCT
>NW_007452201.1:0-3842 GCF_000475195.1 Diaphorina citri | reverse complement strand
GATATGAAAATTTTTTTTGGTTTGTAGGAAGAGTACTCGGTCTGACATTAGGCTACTTAAAATTATCACTATTTCATCTTATCAATAATGCGGCTGGTTCAATAGTTATGTCCTGATTATGGCTTGCTCTGTGAGACATGTCTCAGGGAGCGCGTAGCAGCTACCGCTGAGAGTGTGTATGTGTTTGTGGATGTGTGTTGGGTGGGTGTGTGGTGTGATGTGTGTGATGGTGTGTGGTGTTGTATGGGTGTGTGTTGGTGGTGGAGTGGTGTTGTGGTGGTGTGTGTGTGTGTGTGTTGTGATGGGGTGTGGGTGTGTGATGTGTGTGTATGTCATGTGTGTGTGTGTGTGTGTTTTGTTGGGATTTCTTGTGTTTTTACTGTGGATGGATTGTGTTGGTGTGTGTTTTGTGTCGTGGGTGTGGTGTGATGTGGGTGTGGTTGGGAATGGGTGCTTGTGTGTGGTGTGTGTGTGGTTGTGGGTGTTTGGTGTGTGGTGGATTGTTGGTGTGTGGTGGGTGAGGTTTGTCGGGTGTGATGGGATGTGTCTGTGATGGGTGTGGTGTGTTGTGGGTGTGTATTGTGTGTGTGTGGTTGGTGTCCGCTACAAAGACGGGTGCAATACTAGACTGTAATACTTTCAAAGGCGATGTTTTGAGGTTTGATTTTTTTTCTTTTTCCCCTTTTCATTAGTTAATTATTACTTCGACCGTTTTGAGATAGCCACTAATTTCTCCTTTCTTCTTCAAAACTACCCTCCTATTTCCAGGAAGCTGATGACGTTTTCAGTAACAACAATGAAGTGTATCATGTATACAGCTCCATGTGACGAACCTTACGTACCTCAGCTGATCAGCTTGGTTCTATATCTTTATTACTAAAGCCATAAGCTGGACATAGATATATGTTTGAGTACGATCACTTTGTGGATTGTTGTCGAGTGAGTTGTGTCATATGAGAAATGCTATATATTACCATCAAGCGTGGGTGTTAAGATATAGTCCTTACAGATAATTAAAGCTCTTGTTTTCTAAGGCATGCGCAGAATAGTACTCATAAGTACTGCTTTTCTAATTTTTTAAGGCTAAAGTGGAGCGGATTAACTCACCCTAGGCTGGTGTGTGGGTGTTTAAACCTTAGCAGGTTACATTCCCTCTGTCAAACCTCTTTGAAAAAAAAAGTGGAAGCGGAAGAGCAAGGAGCATACGAACTTTTTCCTCTCAGGTCTGTGTGGGTTTGAATTCGTCGCTTCTCTATACTCTGATCATGCTCTCGATGCTGTACCATCTGAACTACAAATGACATATCGACATATTCGGTTCTCAGACAAGACACCATTCTGATCTATAGAACACATGAAGCCGCATCGAGCTGATGCATATACGTTTAGACATTTAGGACTGCCAATCGGAGTAAAAGGGACTATTTCAGTCTCATTCTGCGCACAGAGATAATCACAGAGATATAGGTATAATTACTATATTAAATTCTAATCCAGGAATTGCAATAATGGTCGTTGAGAACGTACCCAATTCTCCTGTGTAAAACTACATTGATACACGAGACGTCCTTCACCCAAAAAACAGTAGAACACATGACAGACGATAGCCAAAAGGATAAAAAGGAAGAAAAGTGACTATCCACTTTCAAAACAAGTGATATTCTCTGGTGTCATTCTGTGTATATGTACGAGATGACGGTAGGAGATCGGAGATACTGTACCTGATCAGTGTAGCAGCTCACTTATCAGGGCAGTACGAGACTTGTGGAACGTTCTGAACCGAAGGTGAGTTCGTCTGACCGAAAAAAAGATAGTTTATGTAGTTACCCTAACAAACATTGAAGGTTGAGAAATAGTAGTGGCCCATTATCTTGGGAAATATTTAACATTGTGTTGGGGAACTGTGTTGGGCTCAATCGGTAATATATAAATGACGTGAGGCAACATTTACCCAACCTAATAATGTTTGTTGGAATAGCCCAACTCTCAGTGCTGTAGTAGGATTTCAAATCTGGGGGAATTGGTGGTTCGAGTTCATTTACGATAAGGTTAGAGACAGATATCTTGTGATGAGCCTTTTAAGTATACTGAACACAAAAAAATGAATGCTTTTGGAATGAAAACATTAATTTTCTTTCCTAGCATGCAGCTGAACACAAATGAATTCCTTCTTCTTCTGGAAACCTAATTAAATTCTTTTCATTCCTAGGATTTCGTGGGCTTATCAGAACGGGCGATCTTCCAGAGCACGTAGTGTCGGGTATATTCGAGTGCAATTGACCTGTGCAAGTGTAAGCTTACCTTCACAACGAATGTCGTACAGTTCCTATGCTGCCGAAGTTGCAACTGTTCAAGACTGAATGAAAGGACTGGGGACTGCGCTTTATCTTTCAATGATATATACAGGGGAGTTCATTTGTATTTACGCCCTGGACACTTGCACTTACCGATAGTGATGCCTATGATGGTATGGAATAGTGGTTGATGGTTGCGTATTTATTTAGCTTGCCTTGCTAAGCGCAAGGACGCTAGGTTCGATTCTCTCCGCGGGCGAACTTGCATTAATCGAATAGCTTTATTGTCCTAAATAAAAAAATCAACAGAAAAAGAAAAAAAAAAGATGATAAAAAAAATAACATATAATTATATATAAAAGAAGAAAGGCACATTTATTTCAAATAAGTTGTAATCCTTACTGTTTTTCAAGTACAATCGCGCCCCCCCCATGTTTCTGGAAAGATTCACCGAAAATTTTTCTAGAAAAGTCATGAATAAACCCTGTTGATATACATATCTATCTCATTTTCCCCTGTCTCTCTTTTATATCTATATTCTATATAATATCTCAAAGTCCAACATATTCTTGATCTCTTCTTTCTACATGATCGTCTTCTTTCTACATGACCGATGTTAAAATATCTAAGCATCTATTGTTAATGTAACAATTCTGTTTGAGCAGTATGGTATGTCATCTGGCAACCCAGACTTTGGGCAGCTCATCAATAAATTGTTATTGATTGTTTCTTTCCAGGAAGGTAAAAATTACGGGGACGAATACCTAGCCGAGTTGGACTTTATTGAGACTGTAGAGCGATACAAGGAGGCATATGAGAGTGATGTACCAGAAGAAGATATGGTGGAAGACGATGAGGCTGAGAACGAGAACAGCGACGAGGAAAGTCCCAATTCTAATTCCAACGAAGACAATTCCCAAGACAAAGGTAAGAATAATAGTGCTTATTTATACTGCTCGCATATGACTGAAAGGTCCCTTTACTCCAGCAGTAGGCTACTATTATTATTGTGGTCAAATTCTCAAATTATATTGAGGATAAAATTCCATACCTCGGCTGGGATTGAACTCACGCCCTCTCTTTACCAGTGAGATAAAGGAAAGGGATTTTTAATTGTGTTAAGCATACTTAAAAGCTTGTTACAAATATCGTTCCCCAAAGATCCAAAGTACAACGCGTTAACCACTGCACCACTGAGGTTGGCATCCTTAGCAATTGTATAACATTATGACCCTCAAAATAAATAAGTGAACTAGTAAAATAATAAGCAATTTGAACCTTTCCAGATGTACAAGCGATTCTCAACTCAGACGATGAGACGGAGAACAGCAGTAACGCGGACTCTGATCATATCCGTTCTCGACTGAGAAAGAGGAAACGAAAACAAAAAGCTGACAAGAAGGAGGGAAAACGAAAGACGTCTAGTCTCCTAATGACTCTGCAAGCCAATCAGAAGAAGAAAACCAAACGACTGAGATCCTTACGAGAGTATTTCGGAGAGGACGAAAATGTGTACATTATGGACGCCAGAACGAGTGGAAATATAGG
>NW_007452200.1:0-373 GCF_000475195.1 Diaphorina citri | reverse complement strand
GGGCGGGAATCGAACCCGCGGCCTAGCGCTTACAAGGCAGACGCACTACCAACTAAGCTAACTAGGCTGGCTATATTATAGGTACTTTCTTTAAATTATGTATTCTTAGTGACAGCCTTTTTTATGAATGCCTGGAATCCTTTTGAATATGCAATGTGCTAGACACAGTAATTAACAGAACGGAGGAACGGATTTCCAAGAGGTTAGAGGCACTCCTATTCCTATCCTATCTTCCTTCTCTTTTCGATTTCGGGACGATAAGACCTTAGCCGTTACAGTTTCCACTATCAAACCTCTTTTCTCTTATCCCTCCGTCTCTCATCGAATTCGGGACGAGTTTTCCCTCACCTTATCTTGCACATTAAGGAGCGCG
>NW_007452199.1:0-373 GCF_000475195.1 Diaphorina citri | reverse complement strand
GAGAAAGGAGAACGGGAATGAAGGAGAATGAGAAGTAAGAGGGGGAGGAAAAGTGTTAGCGGCAATAGGAGGACAGGGAGAGAGGAGTGGAAAAGATGGGAAAGCAAGAATAATGGGAAGAAGAGAAGGGGAGAAGGAATAAAGAATGAAAAGGAGAAGAAGAGAGGAAAGAAGTCCACGAGTGGGAGAGTTCGCGGCAACGGAGAAAGGAGAGGAGGATGAAAATAAAGGAAAATGTGGAGAAGGGGTGAAGAGCGAGGAAGACAAGAAGGGAAAAATGGGTGAGAGCAGAAGAAAAGGGAATTTATCACAAAAGAAATTTATAGCTATAGGTCCGACACTTGTGTTGACGTTTCTGCCTTTGAAAAAAGCA
>NW_007452198.1:0-373 GCF_000475195.1 Diaphorina citri | reverse complement strand
TTTTTTTATTATTTTTAGTTGAAGAACACAATTTTGGCATAGGTAAAAAATAATGTAACCTAAAAGGATTTTTTTTTTTACAAATAAACTTTGGAAACCCCCAAAATATGGGATATTTCCTCCCCAAAAAATGTAACAAAATGAGATCCCTGTTTCGTAAAGTTAAATCAATAATTCAAATTAATCTGGGGCGTGACTAGGTCCGGGCGGAGGTTCTACTAGAGTGCGGGTGGGTTTGGGCCTGGATTCATCTGTTAAGTGGCTGGGCCCGGACGCTGCTGTTTCTACTAGGGCACGGGTCACATTACTATAAAATAACCTTATGTACCTAGGGACAGTCATCACTTAATTCCCCATTTAAATACACCAGAAA
>NW_007452197.1:0-373 GCF_000475195.1 Diaphorina citri | reverse complement strand
TCCATACCAAATTTGGTGCTTTCCTGAATAAATGCAGCTTTTGGCCAAAATTGTGACGTTGGGCCACCCACTATTTTTACCCAGACATAACTAGTTGCTTGTCTCACCGCTAGGGGCAGCACTTGTTTGACTCTACATTCTGATAGTAGGTATACTATGCTGCTTCCATTCATTGTTATCACTTCTCTTTATCAATGTTATGTTATCACCAGTAGGTACAGACCTACACTACCTACGTACCTACAGAATAGATGCTGGTAAGTTTATATCTTTGTAGGTAGGTACCTTCCTAGGATCCTAGGTAATAGGTAGATAGGTACATGAATAGGAAGTTACCAATATTATTTTTTCAGCTTTATTTGAGCTTTAAAGC
>NW_007452196.1:0-373 GCF_000475195.1 Diaphorina citri | reverse complement strand
CCATTAACATTATTTGTGGATTTTGTGGCGCAACATTTTTGAAATGAAAGAAATTCGATAAAAATTTGAACTTTTTGAAATTTGAAAGTTTGAACTTTTTGCTGTTTACATTACAATTTACATTTGCTTTTTTTGCTCTTTCCGTTCCTTTACCTTTATACCTACCTATTCTATTGTTTTTTCAACCAGAATAGATCAGTTGCGCTTATACTTGGGTGATATTGTAAAGTCATAGAGCAGGAAAAATGAAGACCAACGGAATTTTTCTTTTTCTTCTACGACTTCTAGAGCCCGCGATAAATCGATTTAAAAAATACCGGTAAATCGTGAACTTTGACGTCACGGCATACGCTCCCGTAGGCGATGACGTCAT
>NW_007452195.1:0-373 GCF_000475195.1 Diaphorina citri | reverse complement strand
CAAAGTGGTCGTGTATGATCCGAAGAAGTTAACGTGAGTATTAAAAGGGTTAAAAGTCAGATCTGACACTCTATCTAAGCAATGAAGGGTTAAACGTATACCAGCCTAGTTCGCTTAGAACGTCTGCCTGATGCTAGATTCCGGGTTCATTTCCCGGGGAGAACTGTATCCTAAACAGATACAGTTCGTTCTCGGAACGGCTGGCTTTCTCCTTCTTCTATCCTGTCCTCCTTCTCTCTTCCATTTCGGATAAATAAGACCTCCGCTGTACTCTGTCTAAAGGGCAAAATTTTGGGATATGCAAAACCTCACCCTTGACCATGTCCTAACCTGCCTTAGGCCTACTACTCACTATCAAGGATCAAGTAGATCT
>NW_007452194.1:0-373 GCF_000475195.1 Diaphorina citri | reverse complement strand
AGCGAAGGGTTATTTTCCTCCTAATGTCCTTCAAAACCTTCCTTCTCAACACCTTGAAGCGGGGGTGGGCGCCGGGGCAGTTGCGCGCGGGCGGACACGGGGTGCAAGTACGAATGCGAGTGTAATTGTCTATGTATGTGTGTGTGTGTGTGTGTGTGTGTGTGTGTGTGTGTGTGAGACACCCCTATCCCTCTCCTCACACATTTATCACCAAACTTTTGTTTTTGTATTCCGTATTTTTTTTCTTTTTGAAGTTAAGCAGGGTTTATACAGGGTGGTTCGTGATTTGCGAACTACGCTTATATCTCAGAAACGGCTGGGAATTAAGGAATGAAATAAACGGCATCATGTAGATGAAATTTTGATGATTAAA
>NW_007452193.1:0-373 GCF_000475195.1 Diaphorina citri | reverse complement strand
TGGCCGTCATCAGGTTCAAACGAATACCAACACAGGCCAGGCCCGGCCAACGAGGGGGATTTTAGTTGGCCGTAGCTAAGAGTTGACTTCTTCTGCAGAGAGAGGGCGCTGATTGACATGTTGCAAGCTGGAAACAAAAAGATATTTAATAAGCAAAAAAATGTTACCCAATTAAAAAAGAAATAAAGAACAAAGAGAAGAAGAGGAGGAGGAAGAGAAGAAGCAGGAGAAGGAGAAGAAGAAGGAAAAGAAGAAGAAGAGGAAGAAGAAAAAGGAGAAGAAGAGAAGGAGGAGGAGAAGAAGAAGAAGGGGAAGAAGGGCAAGAAAAAGAAGAAGGAGAAGAAGAGGAGGAGGAAGAGAAGAAGTAGAAGAA
>NW_007452192.1:0-373 GCF_000475195.1 Diaphorina citri | reverse complement strand
ACGTCCACATCCGTCAAAAAACGAAGGTCGAAAAATTTGTCGATCACAATACTTTCCTCGTCATTTTATAAAATAAGGCAAGTAATACCTAGGTAAATAACATCATCATCATCATCTAGGTACTTCGCCTTTTCCCATGTCGGCGTTTTTAGTCGGTCCAACTTGGTTTCGGCGAGTTTATTTTTACGGAGTGCGGCTGCGGATGCCCTTTCCGCTACTCCAACCACGTCAAGACAATAATATGAAAAGCAACCCAATATAATTCTGGTTGAAAAAACAATAGAATAGGTAGGTAAGGTAAAGGTAAAGGAACGGAAAGAGCAAAAAAGGCAAATGTAAAAATTGTAATGTAAACAGCAAAATGTTCAAACTT
>NW_007452191.1:0-373 GCF_000475195.1 Diaphorina citri | reverse complement strand
CCTCTCATCAACCAGATAGATATCTAGATTATCAATTCTAGATCACCGTTACCTATTTACCTAATAATAGGTTCTGACTACTTACAATACGTAAGTATGTACATACTTACTTTGAAATTTTAAAAATGGAAAGATGATCTATGACGGTCTATCGAGCGACAATAGTGACGTATTCTATCGATTGATTTACCGTTTTGATTCAAACAGTCAATAGATGCTCTGAGTTAAGTCAACAATCAAGTTCGTATAAATTACCGATAACCTTAGCGGAAACTTCATTTCATATTCAAAAATTTCGATAGAAAACGCGCGTAGGTATGTTTGTGATGTAAAGAAAATCTATTTTTGACGCCGAAAATCAAGTATCCGTGTC
>NW_007452190.1:0-373 GCF_000475195.1 Diaphorina citri | reverse complement strand
TTTCTAATTATTATCTATTATTATTTTTTCTATTTATTACTAGGAGTGAGAAGCTATGAAGAGTGCTAGGAGCTGGCAATGAACCGAGAACTTTTTAGAACAACAGTTACAAGATGTCTAGCAACCATCGACCACGATGATGCTACATGATGATGATGATGATGATTACTAGTTTCCATTTAATAATAATACAACATAATATCAACAGAACATAAAAAATTCACATAAATGGTATACAAATCTGTAAAAGCAATGCTTGCACCACGGATGGGGAGTTCATTTACAATGGAACTTTTGGGTTGTATGGTAAACAAATACTACTTCACTTTTTGTTAAATGGTAAAATTTATTTATTAGTTACATTATAAAGGAG
>NW_007452189.1:0-373 GCF_000475195.1 Diaphorina citri | reverse complement strand
TTCCTATGCGGCGTTCTAAAAATCCGCTGTTATTGACCCAGGCAGAGGCCCCCTGGCGAAACTTGACTATGAAGAAGTATGTACGCCACAGGAAGGCAAAATTTGCACTTAATACTTTCATTTACTTACTCGTGCGTTTTCACCTCTGACATTCTTTCACCGCTAATACCTCCAGCGTAACTTGCTCTATTAGACACATTCTTTCTTCCCCTTCCCGAGTTTTGTCTCTCTTAATGTACCTAATTTGTACTTAAATATGCTGAAGGGGAAAATTGAAGCGCAGCTCATGAAAACTTTACGCTTTTGTATCCATGAAAATACCTAAAGCCATAAACGCAAACGCTTCTCAACACTTTATCGTCCTAATTTATGA
>NW_007452188.1:0-373 GCF_000475195.1 Diaphorina citri | reverse complement strand
AAACTGGCGGAGAAAACAAAAATCTCCAAATAATTACAATTATTATTCCTGATATTTCAAACTGCAATATACTACTGAACTACTGCATTTGAGTAAAGTGCACATCCCGTCAGTTGAACAGGATCGATGTCAGGAAGAAAATAAGGGCCCGAGCCCATTCAATCTCAATGTCCTGACTGCAAATGGTTAACTTAAATTTAACCGAGTTAAAGAAATCTCTCCGTTAAAGAGTGAAATTTAAGGGGGCTCGCTGATTTTGGAAGAACTGTAAAAAACAGGGCCCCATTTCACAAAATCCTTTGTATTCCCCAAGTCCCCACTCCACATTTTTAACTCCACGTGAAGGAGATATTGATAAACGGTACGTTTTTTT
>NW_007452187.1:2988-10464 GCF_000475195.1 Diaphorina citri | reverse complement strand
CAATGGATCATGCATTTCCAGTTCCTTTTCGATTCTTCTTTTGATCACTTGTTCCATAACCTTACCCAATACATTTAGTAAGCAGAGAGGACGGTATGCTTTTTCGGTCGAGTTGGGCTTCTTTTCTTTTTCTAATAAGACTAGTTTTGCTATCTTCCAGGAGTCCGGAAATTCACATCTTTGGAGGAGCTTGTTGTAAACTTTCAAACAATATTCTGGATCAGACATGGCTACCAGCTTCATAACCTCTGCAGGAATAAGATCCGGTCCGGGGGATTTCCCATTCTTCATGCTCAGCACCGCATCCATCAGCTCATCTATTGTGAGTGGTGGTATTGTATCAGTATCGATGACATCAGATTCCCATGTAACAAGCTCATGTGTGGGAAACAAAGATCCTGCTATCTTCTTTTTGTCTTCAGTGCTCAGTTCTATCATTGAACTCAGGTTATATTTGTTGCAAACTATTTTATAGCCTTCTCCCCATACGTTTTCATTTAGTTCACTGCATACTTCTTTCCATGATTTGTCTTTTGATAATCTTATTGCATCCATCAGTTTATTTCTGCTTTCCCGGTATTTTTCAATGGCTATCTTCTTTTCTTCATCTGGTACTGTCCTTTTGCGATTTAACCTAACCATTTTCCTTTTGCATTTTAGAGATGTCTTCCTTAACATTGATATTTCCTCCGTCCACCAATGTACTGGCTTTCTTCTTCTAGGATGTCCTCCTTTTCTGGCAAAAACTTGGTCATTTGTTTTCATGATTAGTGCTGTTAGTTCTTCCGGAGTGTGTTTTATTTGTTGCTCATCATCAAGAATCGTTTTATTTTGCTTAAATTTTTCTACAAATTCATCATATTTACTTTCATTTACATTCCAACCCTTCACTTCTGGACTATTTCTACTTGGTACTTGTGTGTATGTCTCTTCGTAGATAAATATAATCATTTGATGATCACTCAGGGTTTCATCCTCTAGAACTTGCCATTTCTTAATGTATTGTATTGCTGCTAAGTTACAGCACGTTATATCTATGAAAGATGTACTACCTCTCCTCACAAAAGTAGGTATGTTACCGTGATTCAGTATTGTCATGTCGTTTTCGATCAGCCATTCTGATAATATCTCTCCCCTTTTATCTTCAATTGGAGAACACCACAAGCTAGATTTGGCATTGAAATCACCACTTACTATAATCTTGAGTTCATTTTCCCAGCTACATATACTGCTTTTCAGGCTAGCCAGAAATTCTTCATAATCTCCTTCAGATGTATTCGGTGAAATATAGCAACTATATACTATCAGCTTATTTTCTATTTTTATCCACACGTATCCATTACCTTGACCACTTTCATTCACTTGATGGTTGTAACTGAATTTTCTTATTGCTGTGTTGCATTGTTGGTTATATTCCCATCCTCCATTCTTTGTAATATTTATGTTTGGTTCACTAGCTAGGACAAAGTCAATTTTTTTCTCCTCCACACTTTTCTCCAATATGACATGTGCTTTCTTGCACCTGTTTAAATTTATTTGTAGGAAATTAATCTTCATGACACCATCATTTTGTTTTCTGCAGTATCTCCTTTTTGATCTTTGTACCAGTCCGTTGGGGCTCTGTTTTGATTCGGTTCACTTATAATGACGATATCTGTGTCCAATTCTTGTACTGTTCTGATGTGTAGATCGTGTGTCAGGTTTCGTCTGTTCATAATAATTTGTGGGAATTTAAACATTGGTGATGTTAATACCGTAGAGAGTTAACCAAAGCCCTGTAGTGTGGGCACGCATATGAATCATTTCTGTGCCCATTGACGTTGCACTTTACACAAAATCTTTCATTGTCACAGTTTTTAGCAATATGTCCATCTCCTGCGCATTTTAAACATTTTATATCTAAGGAACGAGGCATCTTACATTGGCGGGCCATATGTCCTACTTGCAAACAGTTGATACAACGGTCTATGTTTATTTTCTGTTTTATTCTGCAAGATATCCAGCCTATTTTTATGACTCCAATATTTAGCAACTTCTCTGCAAGAGATTTTGTAACAGTTATGTTTGCAATTTGCCATCCAGATCTTGTTGATCTTAGGTTATCGACCGTACATTCAGCTTGTTCTTCTGTGGTACTAATTTTACTGATTTCTTCTATAATTTCTTCTTTTGTGATAGTCGGGTCCAGATCGAGTATTTCGATCGTTTTCTTTCCTCCGATAGCTGTTACTGTGATATTGTCCATTTTACTCATGATTTCTTGTTTCAGAGTTTCTGCGTCCTTTCCTTTTGTTTCTAGCATTACCGAACCATCCTTCGTTCGTCGGATTTTCTTGAAGTCAATGTTCAACTGCTCAGGATTTATGTTCTGCTTCACGTTTTTGAATAGGTCTGCAAAGCTGGTCCCTTCTGATTTGATAATCAGTTTCCCTGTTTCCTCCTTTTCGTTTTTTTCTTTTCTTACTATGTTGATTTTTGTTTTCGTGTTTTTGAATGAGAATTCTAACACTTTTCTTATTTTTTCATCACTAATGTTTCCCGTCGGTGCTACATCCAAAGTTTTTTTGGATGGAATCTTCATTTGAATAGTTTTAAACGCTTTGACAAATGCGGTTATGTAAATCATTCGTCTCTCCTGCCATACGAAAAAGCCGCTCAACGCCCAAGAAAAGAGAAAGATTATTCTGATCAATAACCAGATAGAGTCCTCAGGCCTTTAGTGAGAAACCTCCTCGACAACATTTAGAAGAGTTTTGAATTCCATAAGACCTATTCTGTACCGATGGTCGAAGTTATTGGAGACGGTCTTCACACCCGCCCCTAAAGGGCTAAGAAGCTACGGGAGTCGTGTGCTACGGGTAGTCGAGTTAGACTAAACACTCACCACCGAACAATAGTCATAGCTACTCGTACCGTCCTAAGGTACGATTGTTCGGAGTCACCCACCCCCTTTGTTTACTGCGACGCATCGCAAGACAACCCCCACAGAGCTCCGACGCGCTCCCCAAGCATCGCTCACTTGAGTCCACATCATAAACAACGCTTTGCCCCCATCACCAACTATCTGGAAGCGGGCTATGCAATCAACGTAAATAAGTGACGTATATGCGAAGACAAGCCTCACTAAACAACCAACTATTCAGAATCAAACGGCCTCCACGGTAGTCAACCACTAAAGACGAAAAGCGCGCGCCATACCATAAAAAGTCTACCGACTAGAAGAAAAGAAGTACCACCCCCACTACAAGGAAAACGCTTACCCATAGGATTGGTACCCACAGGCAACAACGTAAATCTCCAAGCGCCACCCACTCGCTCGAACTATAAGGAGCGCACCGCTCTTCTCCATGACGCAAGAAAGAAGATCTACGAGGACGGACAAAGACGTTCACTCTCTCGCTCAACATAAACAAAGTACTAATACGACAATTCAAGACAGGCCTCACACAATAATAACAACCGAGTAGTAGTTCTAGCAACATAAACGAATTTAAAAAGATGTAACTCAGTAAAAGAAGTTACCAAATTTAAGTATGGGAAGTGAAGACCATGATAAAGATGAACGCATGAACCACCACATACAGAGAGCATCTAATGCTTCATATTCCGTAAACCTACTGCCTGAGTCCAAAGTAGTAGATCTTGAACGGTAAAGAATTGACGGACTAACATTAACGACGATTCAATGTCGGTGCAATCATGAGCAGGAAGTCTATAAATATACTTCCTCTACAATGATGGACAGGGAGTCGTCTTTCATCCGATACCAATGCGGCACAAAGTCATGAACAGCTACAGCAAAAGCTAGTCGGTAACCCACCTATTATAAGAGAGGGGAAAATAGAACGCTCACGCTCACCTCTTGTGGCTGTTCGATCTAAAACGTAAGCTTTAGTGGTTAATGGCATACTTAAACTCAATAAAAGGGTCAGATGATATGACGAAAAGTCCGATCGGTTCTTTAAAGAGCATGATTAGGAGGAAGTCTACATAAGCCACTCATTGATTCGTACTCGGTATTTGATAGTCGACATACAACACGATAAAAATAGCGTGGTTGCAATAGTAATGGGAACTGTGAAAGTTAATGAACTACCACATTGACTTAAAATGAATACGACTACAACGTAACAACCAATAATAGGCAGAACACTTCCACGATAAATACACAACCAAAGTGATCGGGCGCTGAGTCTGTTCAGTTAAAACGACGACGGAGGTGTGCAAAAGAGATTACTTACTGTACAACGAAAAGAACGTGGACAACATTAATAAACGATCCTTTCAATTAGAAGTACCCTGTGGCTAGGTAAAACAAAAGACGGTCCCCACTAGAGGAAACTAGAACTACTGGTCAGGCAACCCGAGGACAAAACTAAGCGCAAGTGAATATGACGTGCTATAGACACAGGTTAGAACATGACAAGAACTACCACCAATCTAGCACCGAGTCTCAATCAGACAAAGTATTTACTTAAACATACACCTAATCCTTGTAACCCACTACAATTATGGCCTCTCTGAATTGGTTTCGGGACTTCACACCCCCGTGCCGTATACTTACGTAAAGACCACGGGTAACTTGCAACGTGAACTCGCTCTTTTAGAGAAGTAACAGTGCCTCCAAAATCGCTCATACCAGGCGTTACGCAGACGCGTGTAACACCATTCTCTAGCCATTCCCAGATCCTTGGCGTCCCAGTAGCACATGTAACCGCCCCGGCCGGTGATCACAGCGATGACACATTTGTCAACCTACGTTGCCAGATACAAATAAAAGACTAAGATAACGTTCTATAGTTCAGGAAATAAAAATAACTAGTTATAACTCGTTGAAGAGACGTTCTCTAAAACATGTCAATACAAACGTTAAACGGGGGTAGTCAGAACACTAGACCATCCAATGCTGGCATGTAAGTCGAACCCGAACAAGAAGACACCCATCGATGTAAAAATGACAAAAAGATATTAAAGAGAATAATATTAGAATGTGTATAAGCTACTATGGTTATCATTATGTGTGGATCTATTGACTCATGACCTCAAACATAACAGGTAATATGAGTAACCTATTAAGCTAAGTCTTGTAATTGTTGGTAGTGTAAAGTAAAACATATAGGATAATGCTTGGTAGTAATTGTCAAGTACCGTTAATAGACTCAGATCAAGTTTGACGATAAACATCTAAGAACCTGTACGTATAATACGTGAACGTGTCTTCGGGTTTAAAACAACTATATCTGACTTTTAGACCCCTGGATAGCACTAAACTATAGTCAAAGGGACTAATTAAGGAACAGAAACACATCGGACATAATGATCAACTATAGACACACATAGTTATCTGTTACTCTTAAGATTGTTATCAGCAGTAGATTAGTAGTGTTAAAGAGTCAGCATTATAGTTGGTGTTCAAAACCCGAAAGACACCGTTACGTATATACGTAGAAGTTCCTATTGTTTTATGCAAACTCTGATCTGTGTTAGGTACACGCGGTACCTTCGACAATTAACGTAAATAGTCTTATCCTATTAAGTACCTACTTAACAAAATAAGAGTAAGGACGTAAACAAAGTCGTATTAACATTATGTGGTTTTAGAACGAACACACATGTAGACCAATAGTGTTTTATACCAAAACATGTAAGCAAATATATATAGGACGCATCATGTGTGATCAAATTTCTTGGTTATATCATTAATACAGATAGGTTAACAAACACCTGTGGGAACTCATAACTGGTATCTTCATGTTTTTTCGCATACACATACATAACGAGAAATGAAGCTGGTACGAAAAGATAGAGTGTACAAGAGACTGTTCTCAACAGCGTTCTTTAAGACGGAAGACCATAAAAACTTGTCATACTCATAACATTGAGGAGGTCTTTAGAAGACTATCAGCTAGTCGGACTTAGTAGATTGTGTCATTCTTGACAGTTCAATTAGTCGATCTGAACTAAGACATAGGTATAAAATCAAATTGAATAACGTCTAGAGAAAGAACAAAGAGAAGAACCGAAACCACCGTCAATAAAGACTTACAATTCTAGAAATATGAATACAGTACTCATATTGGTTTCCGGTTAGATGGTTGAGTAAAGTGACGTCTCCTCAGGCTCCTCAATACAATCTCACGAACAATCCATTAGTCACAAGCTCTTCAACTTACCAACAGAGTATAAAAGCACTTATTATGCAACAAATATAAAAATGCTATAAGTTAATTTAATTTAATTAAAAGTTAATAAGAGATAACACAAAGTATCTAAATACAATGGCAGACGGATATGGCTTTGGTACGATTATGTCACCTGTCGAAATCACGACTAGTGACATAACATTAAAGTGCCTATGACTAAATTCAGTGGTTGTGACATAGTAAGAGGGATACAACAATAATCAGGTAAGTCAAGACTACATCGATATCAATGAGAGTCATATGACTATGATATACATGCCTTCTAGACCTAATGTCTCGCGTATAACTTTCTCCTCTACTTCACTCTAATGATATTTGTCTATCACATCAATCATAGACCTGTCTTTGATTACGTTACTCTCGCTGCATTTATACAGCCTTCTAACCTCTATGAGCTTGTATAAAGCATATTTATGAAACTGAGCGTGCCTCGGGTTATCTTTGTGCCGTTTTGACTTACTTCTTTTGCTCTTGAAACCTTTGCAAGCTGATCATGTGAGCTCCACAGGATCTACTTTTACGTCGTACCCAAAGCGGTTACTAGTGCTTGGGTAGTTTCTTTTCTTTCTACCACCGTAGGGGCAAAACCTAGGTCGTTACTCGCTCAAGTACGTTCGACAACTTTTTTTACACGGTTGGTAAGTCTGGAGAACTTATCTATACATTTGTTTTTGTGGTTTGTTCTCTATTTTCTACGTCATTTTCTCAACCGTCGTAACCGACAACCTCAATCTTCATACTTTTTTGCATATTTTCTTAGAATTTGTAAGTCTTTAGACGAGTGGGTTTTCGGTCTTTCTTCTTTTTTCTCCTTTCTCAAGACGTTATTCACATTTGTTCTCTTATCACCTGCTCCTTTTTAATCGTCTTCTTTAATTCCTGCTCTAATAGTGCGACTTGCCTTTTGGTCTTGATCTACGCAGGTTCTGGTATCTCGACGAGTTTTTTTTTACCGGTCCCTTTTCATAAGCTCTGCTGTTAGAACAGGTTCCTTTGTATTGTTTTGTTGGGGGTCTCGTAAGCTTTCATTATTATTATTGCTTCTTGCTTTAGCTGTTGGATAGTTCTTGATGTTTGTTTACCTATCTGTTTTAATGGCTTGTTGGTCCTTATCACCTCTTTTATAGTTGCTCTTACATGTTTGGGTATAACACACTTTTTGTCTCGTTCGAAACAAAGAATCTTCTGCTTCTTCTACGTCCACATCTTGTCTTGTTACACAAGGACTATCGTTAACTTTTACTTTATTGTCTTCTCTTGTACAACAGGGTTC
>NW_007452187.1:0-2299 GCF_000475195.1 Diaphorina citri | reverse complement strand
CTGTCTATCTGCTGAGGTATGTATCTTAACTTGACAAACTTATAAACAAATAACATGTTATTTACATAGCTAGGTGAGTGAGATGAGGTCTGTATGTTATCAGATCCCATCTTCCTCATCCATGCTTTACAAGTTATCTATATCTATCTACCATTATGTTATACATGAGTAATAAAGTCCTATCTGTTGTAATACAATGTTCTTTTTCTATGTTGAGCTCAATTGTTTCTACATCTTTCTGGTTCAAGTCTCTGCTCATCAACTTGCTTTTGTTTGAGGATACTGGTGACGAATTTGTCCACATATCCCCACGATGCTGGATTGACTAACATGATTTCCACCAGGTTTTCAACATTGACCGTCGTGTTTAGCTTTCCATTGAGTTCCAACCTTTGTCTGTCCCATCTGTTGCAAATGAAGAAGGTATGTTCTACATCATCTGTCCCATCACAATAGTAGCATTGACTACTACTACAAAGTTTGAATCGGTACTTGTACTGCTGGAAAATACCGTGTCCGCTCAACATTTGTGTCAGCCAGTGGTTCACCTCTCCATGTTTCCTTGTACTCCATGTCCGCACGTCCTTGATCAGCCGCCTTGTCCAGTCACCTTTCCCTCGTTCCTGCTCCCATCTGATCTGCCACGCCTCCAGTACTTCCTCTCTCAGCCTTTGTTGTTCTCCTGTTTCTGTTCTTCCGATTAGGTGTTTTTTACATCTTTCTTCTACTAGCAACTCAATTGGGGGGCTGTCGGAGATGACCTGCAGCGCCACTGTTGATGTTGTTCTATAAGCACGGGCTATTCTCAGCATCATTTTACGTTGTACTTTCTCATACATTGCTCTGTATTTTTCCCATTTCAGTGCTGTCTGCCATATTGGTGCCCCGTAAAACAGAGTTGAGTATACCACTGAAGCCAGAATATGTCTCTTTCCATTTCCAGGACCTCCAATGTTGGGCATGAGTCTGCCAAGAGCAGCTGCTACTTTCTCCGCTTTTTCCACAGCGTATGTGATATGAGAGGTCAGTCTCATATTCTGGTCAAAAATAACTCCCAGGTATTTTGTTGAGGATTTTGCTGTTATAGAGGTGTTTTTAACCATTACTTGAATGTTGCAGATGGATTTCCGCCCCGACAGGACCACAACTTCCGTTTTATGAGGAGCTAAGGTCAGTCCCCTTTGCTCGATCCAATCATTTACCGAGCTAATAGCAACATTTGACTTCTCTTCCAGCATTTGTAGGCTTTTGTCGCATACTACAATCAGAAGGTCATCTGCATAGGCAATTAAGTGTGTGTCTTCTGGCATGTTTATTCTCAAAACAGGGTCATAATATACATTCCACAGGAGAGGACCCAATTTTGAGCCTTGTGGGATCCCACTGCTGAGTTGCATGGTGCACGTTTCATCAATTTTGAGCACACGATTCTTAAAATAGCTGCAGATTGTTCGGACAAGGTATGGAGGTGTTTTCTTTTCCAATTCCTCGACAATTCCTTTCCAGGGAACGCTGTTAAAGGCATTTTGGACATCTACTGCCAGAATTGCACATTTCTTTCTCTTTTTTCTACAATCTTCGGCTATTTTCTTCACATGCATCATGGCATCTATTGTAGACTTGCCTTGTCTGAATCCGTATTGTTTATCTGACAATGGATCATGCATTTCCAGTTCCTTTTCGATTCTTCTTTTGATCACTTGTTCCATAACCTTACCCAATACATTTAGTAAGCAGAGAGGACGGTATGCTTTTTCGGTCGAGTTGGGCTTCTTTTCTTTTTCTAATAAGACTAGTTTTGCTATCTTCCAGGAGTCCGGAAATTCACATCTTTGGAGGAGCTTGTTGTAAACTTTCAAACAATATTCTGGATCAGACATGGCTACCAGCTTCATAACCTCTGCAGGAATAAGATCCGGTCCGGGGGATTTCCCATTCTTCATGCTCAGCACCGCATCCATCAGCTCATCTATTGTGAGTGGTGGTATTGTATCAGTATCGATGACATCAGATTCCCATGTAACATGTAACAAGCTCATGTGTGGGAAACAAAGATCCTGCTATCTTCTTTTTGTCTTCAGTGCTCAGTTCTATCATTGAACTCAGGTTATATTTGTTGCAAACTATTTTATAGCCTTCTCCCCATACGTTTTCATTTAGTTCACTGCATACTTCCTTCCATGATTTGTCTTTTGATAATCTTATTGCATCCATCAGTTTTTTTCTGCTTTCCCGGTATTTTTCAATGGCTATCTTCTTTTCTTCATCTGGTACTGTCCTTTTGCGATTTAACCTAACC
>NW_007452186.1:0-373 GCF_000475195.1 Diaphorina citri | reverse complement strand
GAGTGAAATCATCATTCAGCCAGGTTTCTGATAGAAAAATTAAATCGAAAATGGAAGTCTCCATTGCACGTTTTAATTAATCTATTTTTGTCCGCAGACCCCCGGCGTTATGATAGTAACAAAATAAATTATGTTTTCTTGGTGGCGAGTCTTCGAGGCCGGTTTTTTGAAACCTGGATAGGGATGTTGCTCTTCCTTCTTCTCGGTTTCGAAGATCCTTGAGATCCCATATCGAGTAGTGGCGGGGGACACACAGGAGATGGGGCAGTGTGTCTTGTTGTATCAGCGTCCTTCAACTCAAACGTCTCCAATATGTAGGAATCTAACAGGCGGCCAGAGAATTTCTTTACAAAGGATCCCTCTGGCCAAGCAT
>NW_007452185.1:0-373 GCF_000475195.1 Diaphorina citri | reverse complement strand
TGTCTAAAGTGTCCTCCATTCATGATCCTACCAGACCTGATGTTGCTGTCATTGGAGACCCCTAAATTAATTCCACATAACAATTTATCTTACCCTTGATTTCTATCATTTTGAACAAATAATTGTTTGTTGAAAATGAGCTGATAACAAACCTCAAAGGTAGAGGATTTTCAATCTTCTATACAATAAAAATAAGGAAAGATAAAAAGGGGGAATGGGGAAAATCAGGTCCCTTGATTGTTATGAATGTTTTGTCTATTTCCTTCTTCTTCTTGTGACCTGAGCTATTGTCCTGTGAATATATTATGGTCGAAATATTCCTCCAAAAATATAGGACAACATGTCTTACCTCAGTAGTCATTTTAAATACAAC
>NW_007452184.1:0-373 GCF_000475195.1 Diaphorina citri | reverse complement strand
CCTCTAAGTGGAGCTGGATCCACTGGCCCATAGCTACTCCTCTGGAGCTATAGGATCCTTCTGATGAGATGGCCGTCCAACCCAAAGAATATGAAGGTACATCGAAGACACTATAGACTCTAGCCACTTAGATATCTAGACAAGAGAGAATTACTGTTGGGAAATACGAGGAGGTAAGACAGAATTACACAACCGTGACGCAATAATGGAAAAAAAGCCCTCATTCTAATGATCTAATCTAATAAAAAAACTGTAATACCACGAATCCGCCCTGTCTCACCAAGGAACTGGGTAGAAAAAAGCTCAAGAACAAGAGGATGAAGGAAATGTAAACGAGGAAGAGGAAACGGAGAAAAAACATCGAGAAAAAGAG
>NW_007452183.1:0-373 GCF_000475195.1 Diaphorina citri | reverse complement strand
TTATTATTATTATTATTATTACTACTACCAATTATTCCCAACCTTGGAATTATAAAATTCAGATGTACAAAATAATATTACTACTATACCTACTGCAAAATAATATTCCAATTAAAAATGAAATTTTTTTTCTCATCAATATGCATAAGGGAGGATAATTTTATATTGGTGCCTAATTAAAATTCTAATTAATTGAAATTCTAACAAATAATAATATGTAATAATAGCAATAAAAAAAAGTAAAAAAGTGTGTAAGAAAACAAGAAAAAATGGAATGATTAAAATTCAATGCGTAATAAATCTGCATAATTCTATCCACCTTAGGTAGAAAGATAGATATAAACAATGTCCTTGGACTATGCATTATCTACAA
>NW_007452182.1:0-373 GCF_000475195.1 Diaphorina citri | reverse complement strand
AGAATATTGCTAGTATTACGAGATATTTCAAGGTAATCCTTGCCCTGATCTCCAGAACTTGGTGGCTCACCTACTAATAAACGACTATCATCGGGTCTACAATTTGTAGCTGAGAGTCCTGAGTTCGATTCTTAGGAGTGTAGAATCGAAAACACGCTAAATGTACCCACAAAAACACGCTATAACTTGCAAGCTAGAACTAGTTGTAACCTGCAAAGTTTTGTCTGTCGTTTATCTATGTTTCTGAATAAAAAGTTGTCTTTTGTATACTTCAAACATCTTGATAATCCGAACCTCTCGATAATTCGAATAAAAAACTCAGGTCCCCTGAAATTCGACTTATCAAGAGTGGACTCTAATACCCCAGACACTT
>NW_007452181.1:0-373 GCF_000475195.1 Diaphorina citri | reverse complement strand
ACCTATTTCAAGTTTTATACAATCAAGTAGGTACATGCTTGGATGATGTCATTTAAATTCTCTTAAGTATACCGGACTCTTTTTTTTCTCAAGAATAGAAAAATGTCTCGAGTTTTTACCCAAAGGACCTATGCTTTTTAATTAGGCTTTTGAGAAGCGGACATGACCTCACTTAAGGCTGACAATTGAGAGAGTGAAATCTTCAATCTTGTCATTTTAAACGAGTTGCAAATGGCTTCTGCGTGATTTGAGAGTTGGTGACAGCTAGATAAATAATGAAATATCAGTTTAGAGGCAACCATGAGATTAAATTTACAGTTCAAAAGCTCTAGAGATAAATTTCAAAAACTCTATACCTATTCCCTATTCGTAT
>NW_007452180.1:0-373 GCF_000475195.1 Diaphorina citri | reverse complement strand
GCACCGATCTTAACCAAAAGTTTCGTGTCGCATCCTTGTCACATTTGACATCTACATACCAAATTTCAAGTCTCTTGAAACAATTATCAAACAGTCGTTACATATTCTTCACAATCATATCTATTCAGTTAGCAAATGACAAGAGACAAGAAATCTACATGATTAGAAAGAAAATCCTATTGAAGACAAATATCCCATGATTGATTGGTATTCTGTGCTTTTTATTTGGCAACCAGCCAGAGGCTGGCAGATTGTTTATGTGTTTTTTAAAAAATATATAATCTCTTCTTCTTCTTTTTACCGTTCTCGAGATATTTTGTTTACAGACAGACAGACACACAGACAGACACACAGACACACAGACACACAGACA
>NW_007452179.1:0-373 GCF_000475195.1 Diaphorina citri | reverse complement strand
TGATATATAGGTCGACCAGGTTTGGATAAGTCCTTCTATGGGGACAGACAGACCGACCGACCGAGCGAGCGAGTGACAAACACCGAAGCTAATACAATAGTCCGTCCCTTATACCTTTTTATTACTATTGTAATAATAAAGGAAGGGCGGACTAATAAAGGAAGGACGGACTAATGAACTCGGAGTAAAATGATGGAACGAAGCAAGCTCTAAGTTGTGAACACGATGAGTTTTCCTTTAGTAATTTAGTTTGTCTAATGTAACTATTACATACCTACCTAATTATGTTTGGTTATTTCGTGTTTCCCCATGAATCTCGGAAAAGTTGTTTGAAAAGACTAAAGAGATGCTCATTTTATTGCACATTGCATAT
>NW_007452178.1:0-373 GCF_000475195.1 Diaphorina citri | reverse complement strand
CGTCCTATAGTCACCTAGATCGTTACCGTCCTATAGTCACCTAGATCGTTACCGTCCTATAGTCACCTAGATCGTTACTGTCCTATAGTCACCTAGTCATTTTCATTTTGTGATCTTTGGGAAAGCGAGAGAGAGAGAGAAATTGAATATAGGAAGTAATAGAGTGAGAGAGAGAGAAAGAGAAAGAGATTTTTTTAAACAGGTACCTACATAATAACTTTAGGTATTGACAATTGACATCAAATAAAAATTTACAATAACAGCACCTCCTAAGCTTATTTATACTTATTTAGAGGAGAGAGAGAGAGAGAGAGTCAAAGGAAGAGGATCGAATAGAGGAAGAGAGAGTGAGAGGGTCAACGAAAGAAAGAGA
>NW_007452177.1:0-373 GCF_000475195.1 Diaphorina citri | reverse complement strand
GACACACAAGATATGATGTCTATGATAGGACTAAAGGAAGAATAAATTGATACAATATACATCTAGGTAAAATTCAGATAAACTGATGTAAGACTTGGTGAAACTATGGTAGAGAAGAATACCTATGTGAATTGTCGCAAGGACCTTCTTGAATCAAGGAAACTTGAAAGAGTTGATGTAAGAATTGTAAGATAATCATGTAGAAATCAATGGGGAAAAAACTTTGAAAGAATTGATAAAAGTCTTGTAAAAGAATAGTAGCATTTAGAGGCTGATAAAGACTTTCCTAGGGATCTTTACCTGCCTCGGTGGTGTAGTGGTCAAGGCGCTCGACTGGTAAACAGGAGGGCGTGGGTTCAATCCCAGCCGAGGT
>NW_007452176.1:0-373 GCF_000475195.1 Diaphorina citri | reverse complement strand
AAGACTATTCGTAAATACAGACGTAGGTATGTAACTAAAAATATAATCATTTATAGACATTTAAATAGAAAAATAGTGTTGCACAGATAAAATTCATAGCAAAATATTTGTTACATCATTACCTACACGGTGCCCACAAACGGCAAAAGATAAAATTATTAACAAGTATTGTCAAGGATGAACTCTCTTAAAAAATGATTTAGGGGGCTAAATTAGTCAATATTATAAACAATGATAAAAGTTGCAAGGAATTAAATACAAGATCAATACAAAATAATACAATGTGAGAAAATTAAATCAGAATAATACAATATGAGAAAATAAAATCAGTTCATCAATTATACTAGCAGACTAGCGTGTCTAAGCAGAAATA
>NW_007452175.1:0-373 GCF_000475195.1 Diaphorina citri | reverse complement strand
GTTTCCGTCCTATCTGGTCCGTCTTGAATGAAATAATGTGGATTTCAGCTTTTTCTTGAGCAACAGACTCTCCTGACATTTATTTATTCTATTTTTATCTCACATAGTTCACATTAAACACGAAGCGCGTTACAAATGGTAATCTAACGCGCCTTATCCTCCCTATCCCTCGCTCTCCCTTTCTCCTATTTCTACCTTCTCCTCCTTCCCTTATTATTTCTACTACCTCCCCTCCTATTCCCCCTCCAACTAGATTTTATTTCTATGCCCCCTCCTCCCTTATCCTTCCTAATACTTTTTCTCCCCCTAGATTCTATTTCTATCCTTCTTCCTCCTTATTCTTTTATTTCTACCCTCTCCTTTTGCAGTACTG
>NW_007452174.1:0-373 GCF_000475195.1 Diaphorina citri | reverse complement strand
ACCGAGGGGACAGACCAAAGCCTCCTAAGGCTTGATGGGGGCACTGAGAGAGACCAAAGCCTCTGGGATAATTTCCAAGAGATGATCCTATAGGCTTGGTGGGACATTGAGACAGACCAAAGCCTGTGGGATAATTTAGAAGAGATGATTCCATAGGCTTGGTGGAGTACCAAGAGACAGACCAAAGCCTCTGGGATATTTTGGAAGAGATGATCCCATAGGCTTGGTGAGTTGGTGATCCCAATCAAATGCGCGATACCATTTAGGCGCGGTACAAAGATCTTGTGTGAAAAATTTGTGAAATGTGTCCTGAGTGGCCCTCGAGATTTGGACAAGTCTGGTTTCAATTTGCATTTGGTTAAAGGAGTGTTTT
>NW_007452173.1:0-373 GCF_000475195.1 Diaphorina citri | reverse complement strand
CCCCTATATCCATTTCCCTCCTCCCTCTGTCTATTCTCATCACCTCTCCCCTCCTTTCTATTCTCTACCCCTGCCCCCCTCTCCTACTCAGTTAAAGAATGTTTTCACACCCCTACATTATTTGAGGAGTTAAGAGGAGTATTGGTAGGTGTTAGCCATATCTTACATCCTCACTATAGCTAATTACGTATACTCTCGTGAATGGAGACTTTTAGTTTGGAACATTTTAGGAAAGAAATTCTACTTTTGTTTGTATGGGGAAAATCAGAACTGGTGGTTTGGCGTCTCCACCAGTTTTTGTATAAAGAAAAAAATAAATCATTATTCAAAACAAATAATGCGATATACCTAGGTACTCGTACTACATGTATGG
>NW_007452172.1:0-373 GCF_000475195.1 Diaphorina citri | reverse complement strand
TACCTACCTACATTAAAATTACTTAGGTAGGTATAAGTACTTATTAATAAATTTCTTCTTTATGAGACAGAAAGAGTAGTAAAACATTTTAGTGTAGGTAGGTACATTTTCCTAAAGGGATCATTGGTATCAATACCTATTACTTATTGACCTAGGTACCTAATACTTAGGTACTGAAGCATAATAGGTCGGTATATCAATTTATTCAATTTTTCCCAAAGTTAATGTTGGTGAAAATAAGATAAATTCTGATTAAATTTAATTCTAAACTATAACTTTTCCTTGCAACAGCCCGATAAACTATATGAAATCACAAATGATCGACAACTAGTGCAATGCATGATCGACAACTAGAACAGGTGATCGAGAACTA
>NW_007452171.1:0-373 GCF_000475195.1 Diaphorina citri | reverse complement strand
AATCAATAAAATAAACAATTTTATTACAATAAAACGTCAAAGAGTCAAAGAAAAGATCGTACCACTAGTTTAGTGTTTATTCAACTTCGTTCAAAATTACGTCAAAAAATCGGAAATTTATTTTTATGCGATTTAAAATCTTGATATTTATTCGTACGCTGAATCGACACACACAGAGCAAGCTCAGAATAAACTGATCTGAAATCGGCAAGGAATCACAAGATGTGAGATCTCGAAGAATCAGAGTAAAAGGGAAATGAGAATGTTGGATAATATCTTGGGAAGAGGCAAGAGCAATTTGTTTAACTTACCAATGTGAGTTTAGATCTTTGACATACCTACTCAGATATATGCTGTCATTATATTTATTTTT
>NW_007452170.1:0-373 GCF_000475195.1 Diaphorina citri | reverse complement strand
TGAAAATTTGGACCGATTGCAATACTTTCATTACTAGTATAGCTCCGCTATACTGTAGTAATAGAAAGTAAAAAACTTAGCCGAAAATCTTCAAATTTTAAAATTCTAATAAAAAATCCCTTTAGTGTTCAGCTACAATTAGAAGAATACTGTTTGGAAAAATAATAAAAACTTGCTTACTCTCTTGTTCCTGTTTTTACAAACAACTTTTAGGTCAATTAAAAAAACATCGTTTTTCTGTCTGTTCATGTAAACAACTTGGATAAAATATTCAAACTTTCCTTCACTGTACCTCGTGTCTGAAATTTGTAAAATTTCCCCAGCTTTTGTTCTTCGTCAAATACAAAATTACAAAGCGTTTTTTTTTTTTTTT
>NW_007452169.1:0-373 GCF_000475195.1 Diaphorina citri | reverse complement strand
TTCTTTACGATCTTCAGCCTTCCAACAGGTATGGTACGTATCTCACGGACACGGAAAGTAAAGTAAGTACAGGGCAGTTTTCACAGAGTCGGATTTACATGTATTTTCAATGTCCGTAAGGGTGTGTCCAGCCAGCCTAGTTAGCTTGGTGGGTAAGTAGAGCGTCTGCCTTGTAAGCGCTAGGTCGCGGGTTCAATTCTCGCCCGACGCGGACTTTATCCCGAAGGTATAAGGTTCGTTCTCGGAACGGCTTGCTTTCTCCTATCCTGTCTTCCTTCTCTCTTCGATTTCGGTACGATAAGACACTAGCAGTTACAGTTCCCTGTATCAAACCTCTTGAAAAAAAGGTGTGTCCACACATATTCGACCAGCC
>NW_007452168.1:0-373 GCF_000475195.1 Diaphorina citri | reverse complement strand
GGCGGGAATCGAACCCGCGGCCTAGCGCTTACAAGGCAGACGCACTACCAACTAAGCTAACTAGGCTGGCAAAAGTAACTTTAAATAGGTCGAAAATTCAATTTTTAATTGCCGTCTGAGGTCAAAACTCCAAAAAAGTAACTTTAAAAGGTCGAAAATTCAATTTTTAATTGCCGTTCTAATGAAAAAGTTCAAAGAGTTGTGACGTCCGATTTCACGTCAAAATGCGCAGAAACGCTTGCGCGCAAACAAACGAAGCGAGATTCATAAATTATGACGTCATCACCTACGGGATTTGGAGCGTATGCCGTGACGTCAAAGTTCACGATTTACCGGTACTTCTTTAATCGATTTATCTCGGGATCTAGAAGTC
>NW_007452167.1:0-373 GCF_000475195.1 Diaphorina citri | reverse complement strand
CATATACGCTAACTGATAGAATGCCAACAACCAGAGCACCAGACATAGCAGTATTAATAAGTTATAGTATGATACTGAATACTGTGTGTACTTGACCATGACATGGTCTAGCTCCTGATGTCTTCTGATGATTTGCTTCAAATAGAAATCTGGGTAGTCCTTCTTCGCCCGTTTGAGTTTCAGTGCCATATCTTGCTTACTTGTTCCAGGCATATCATTGCTGATTAGATTCGAAAGCTGAGTTTCAGAGATATACGTTCCATGAGCAATGTCTGTGTAGAAGATATTCTCCCCTGCGTTATCCTTGAGTTCAACACCAATCAGCTTGACTAATTCAGCAAGCATTTTGTACTGTCCTAATAATGATGTGGGA
>NW_007452166.1:0-373 GCF_000475195.1 Diaphorina citri | reverse complement strand
CTCTCTCTCTCTCTCTCTCTCTCTCTCTCTCTCTCTCACTCTCTCTCTCTCTCTCTCTCACTCGGTATAATAGCATGTTAGTTACAGCCCACCTCTTTTAACCCAGTCGGGTGTCTAGGGGTCCAAAATGACAAGGAAAAGTTGCATTTTTTCCTTCCGGATGTGAAGCATTGTGAAATGCTTTCTGGACTCGATTAAATAGAATAAGAAGACTAGGTATTAATTATTAAAAGAATTAACTAAGACAATTTTTTATTTTAGGAAAGTGACAAGACGGCGACATTTTTTTCTGGAATTCTTTTTTTACTTTCCTTATCCTATAGGAAGGAAAGTAATGTAATCGGGTCAAATTTTCGATGGTCAGTTTTTAGTG
>NW_007452165.1:0-373 GCF_000475195.1 Diaphorina citri | reverse complement strand
GAGAAAAAAAAGCCTTGGTAAAATTACCTTTGCAATACTTCGTATACATATAATGATATAACAACAATGTAACTACATTAAATTTGAATAAATTATGATGTTTGATGAATAAAGAAGATGAAAAAGTCGCAGTTTTGCTTTTTTTTTTACTTCCCAAGAGTTAATTTAGTTGAAGTCGTTCTGCAATAATTTCCTATTCCAAAGAATGAATGTTTATACTCTTATGGAGGACTACTGAATTGTTTATACTTACGTTCAGTGTTTTACAAATTGACAGTGATAAGCTAATGTTTCTATTGACAATAAATATTGCGCGAGTTGAGTTCTCTGTGCAACCAACTTGAGCAACATTTATTCACAGACACTTAGCTAG
>NW_007452164.1:0-373 GCF_000475195.1 Diaphorina citri | reverse complement strand
TTTCCAGATCTTCTTCCATGCTGGTACCTTCACTTCTTGCCATGCTTGTACCTTGGACTCTTTCCATTCTTCTTTCCATGCCAGTTTCTTCTCAGTCACCCATTCTTGTTTCTTCTCTACCCTCCAGATCTGAATCTTCTCTTCTATCCA
The DNA here is from genome assembly GCF_000475195.1 of Diaphorina citri. Classification (NCBI taxonomy): domain Eukaryota; kingdom Metazoa; phylum Arthropoda; class Insecta; order Hemiptera; family Psyllidae; genus Diaphorina; species Diaphorina citri. Next base: position 223 of record NW_007452164.1, on the reverse strand, counting down.
CTCCTCTTTCTTCTCAGTTCTCCAGATTTGTACTTTCTCCTCGACCCACTCTTCCTTCTTCTTGGTTATCCAGATCTGTTTCTTCTCTGTTCGCCAGATTTGCTTCCATTCGTCGTGCCATTCCAATTTCTTCTCTGGGATCCAAATTTGTTTCTTCTCGGTTCTCCAGATCTTCTCCCACTTGGGTTCCCAGATCATCTTCTTCCTCCATAGATCATGTGAG
>NW_007452163.1:0-373 GCF_000475195.1 Diaphorina citri | reverse complement strand
CGATGGTGGGATTCGAACCCGGGACCTTCTGCATGGCAAGCAAGCGCGTTACCACTGGACCAACCGTGCCCCCCAAATAGAATACAATAGAATAGAATACAATATAGGGATTCTATTTTAGAACAGAATAGTTTCTTTGTTTTAATGATCGGATAGGACTAACCTAAAATGTCTCTAAAAATCCTCCAATGCCCGTTTTTAGTCCGTCCTTCCTTTATTATTACAATAGTAATAAAAAAGGTATAAGGGACGGACTATTGTATTCGCTTCGGTGTCGTCTGTCTGTCCCCATATGAGAACTTATCCAAACCTAGTCGACCTATATATCAAATTAAAGGTCTTTTTACCAGGAACACGAAAATGGTGGTGCAAA
>NW_007452162.1:0-373 GCF_000475195.1 Diaphorina citri | reverse complement strand
AAAGGAAAATGACATAGAAGTACCTAATTTAACTAAAAAAAGTAGGTATTATTATTATTCTTCTTGTTTGTAATGTTTGAAAAAATTGTTACAAAGAGAGGTCCATTGTTCGACTATATCTTGCAGGGTTTCAGCAGCCATTATATTTACCCTGGTGCCCGGTTTTCCTGTGGACAGCCCTGACTTTATTTAAAAACTAGGTACCTACCCATCCTACTCAATTAGATAAGGTTAATTAGGTGCCCAAAGGTACCTCTTTAAGTTGGTTTCTACAAGCTATATCTGAAAGTGCTGGTAAGTAGGAGTGTAGGTAGGTACTTGAATATTTCCTCCGCGACTGTAAATACCGCTTTTATGTAGAAAAAGAATAAAA
>NW_007452161.1:0-373 GCF_000475195.1 Diaphorina citri | reverse complement strand
CGTGTAACAGGGCGTCATTAGATTTTATGACACCCGGGGGATATAAACTGGGTCCGAGCGAAATTGAAACTTCTTTTAGCACTACCTTGTACGCGACCTACCTCGGTGGTGTAGTGGTCAAGACGTTTGCCTGGTGATCAGGAGGGCGTGGGTTCAATCCCAGCCGCGGTATGGAATTTTAGCCTCAACATTTTCAACAGTGTTTGAGAATTCGACCTCAATAATAATAGTAGCCTACTGCCGGGTGTGATAAGGGCTTAAGTCTAGGTACTGATCCGTCATTCCGCGCGAAAAGTGTTCTATAAGTAGCCTACATACTTACCTACTGCTGGAGTAGGTACATGGATTTTTTTTTTTTTTTTTTTTTTTTTAA
>NW_007452160.1:0-373 GCF_000475195.1 Diaphorina citri | reverse complement strand
TCGCATTCGTCAGATTTGATTTTACGTGCAATGCAAATGCTTTGCACGTTGCATTGCACAAGTCTGGACCCACCACAACCACAATGTACAATACATCATTTTTATACTCTGGGTTACTAGTGTAAAGCTTGATATTGTAAATTGATCTAATTTTTTTTTACAACGAAGGTCGTGAAAGTCATTTTGTCCCTCGCAGAAGTACCTAGGTACTTGCATATTTTCATTTGATATTGATCAATCATTTTGTTAGTTTTTTTTTCATTAATTCAAGATTTTTTTTCTTTTAAGAAGGAAATCAGAACAGAGATTTTGTAAACCAGGGGCAGTAACAGTATCATAATTCGTATTCTGTTGTATGAATCTCTTTTTTTTT
>NW_007452159.1:0-373 GCF_000475195.1 Diaphorina citri | reverse complement strand
ATATTCGTGTTTAATCTTGAAATTTACTTCTTTCCTTCAACAAATGTAACACTCATCTTACCGTAAAGTTTGGACCACTGGGCCACGGGTCTGGTGTCGGGGAAATGTTTGGGAAACGCTTGCTGGGACCAAAACGTGTACACTGTTAGTTGATAAAACACCAAACTTTCGGGACTGCATTGTGTCGAGCTTAGAACTGGATCAAAAGCTGCCAATATGAAACTAATAGTAAGGAGAAGCAACGTGGATTTCATCGTTTTATTTATAATGCTGCCTCGTCGCGAAACTTTTTTACTATGGTACGATCACTAAACTTGATGGTAAGATAGATTTCGTCCTTAGAAAATTATCCAAGTGTGACACTTTTCTGAGT
>NW_007452158.1:0-373 GCF_000475195.1 Diaphorina citri | reverse complement strand
GAGCATAGGACTGAATTTACGATCAAGGTACCTTCATCATTAGCATTACGTACATCTTTGAAGAAAAGGTGCCTGAACGCACAGTTCAGACTTTTTTCTTCAAAATAATATGTACATAGTATGCTGAATCAAACATCATTGCTGACTCAGGCCACAGTACATACATATCATCCTATATTATACATTCCAATTTTAATAAATGTCATTAAAATACATAATTATATAGCGAGTATACAAGTAGGTTCTGTAGGTATAAGCATAAATAAGTATTAAATTAAACAAATTACATGATACCTATCTTACATAAAGTAATAATATTCTAAGTATAAATCTATACAGAATAAAATTGAGGTGGGAATTCGGTTAATCCAGA
>NW_007452157.1:0-373 GCF_000475195.1 Diaphorina citri | reverse complement strand
AAAATAGGTAGGTACATAAATATTGATTTTCCTTAACCAAGATCGAAAAATTCCCGGAGGGACGGGCCCCGCTTGTTCAATTTAGTTTATTTCGAATTTACGATTTAAGAGAGGGCAACGCAGAAGGAAAAGAACAAGGCAATACGTGTTGGGAAATCAGGATTATCAGGAAATACAAGGAATAGGTAATAATGCTGGAGAATTACTGTATGAGTTAGCTTTCCTCTATAAGGAATAGGAATAATCCTGGGGAATTATAAGGAATAGGCATCAATATTGGAAAACATCAGAGTGCGGAAAAGAACATAAATCTACGTTTTGATGATAAATTACAATCGAGGGAAATGCCGTAATAACAAAGGAATGAAATAAT
>NW_007452156.1:0-373 GCF_000475195.1 Diaphorina citri | reverse complement strand
GCCGAATCGGTTCGTGTAAAGATACACAGGCGTGCTTACTGGAACTTGGCCTGGCGCACTGCCGTGCGCTCAGATACGTGGGCGTGAACGGGTTCGTAAAAGATTAGGGCTAGTAAAAACACTCGCGAATTCGTTTATTTAAATCTAGAGTACAATTAAGTTTATTTATTACACAAAAAGAGTACACAGTCACTAGGTATAATCGCTATCACAAGGTACAATCTCTTATCACAAGTTCGATCGCTTATCTATCACGGTTAACACTAACTTTCGCTTAGGTACTTTACAACTTTACTGTCACTTATCGCGGTAATAAACACTTGGATATCGCACTGGAAAACTCACTGACTATCACTGTACTAATCGCTTACTA
>NW_007452155.1:0-373 GCF_000475195.1 Diaphorina citri | reverse complement strand
GAGAGTTGAGGGGAGAACTTTTGGCGGCGAAAAAACCGCCAAAAATCAACCGAAATTTTGCACTTTTTCAGTTTTTAGCCCGTCCTTCCTTTATTCTTACGATAGTAATAAAAAGGTATAAGGGACGGGATTGTATTCGCTTCGGTGTCGTCTGTCCCCATAGAAGGACTTATCCAAACCTGGTCGACCTATATATCAAATTAAAGGTTTTTTTTTACCAGGAACACGAAAGTGGGCTTCGCGGGGTTATGCATGGGGTCGCGCTGCGCGCTCCCGGGGGCTTTGCGGGGTTGTTTTTTTTTTTTTTTTGCGCGCTCCCGGGGCTTCGCGGGGTGTGCATGAGGTCGCGCTTCGCGCTCCCTTGGCTTCGCCC
>NW_007452154.1:0-373 GCF_000475195.1 Diaphorina citri | reverse complement strand
TTCTAAACAGATAAAATTCGTTCTCGGAACGGCTGGCTTTCTCCTATCCTGTCTTTTTTGTCTCTTCTCTTTCGGAATGATTAAGCGCTCAGCAGTTACAGCCTATGTCAGTAGTTACAGTTCTTTCTATCAAACCTCTTCAAGAAAGAAGAAAAAATGTCGCATTACCCACAAATGGCAATAAAACTGCATCGAATTATCACTGGCAAAGGAATATAATATAGGTGATGTGGTTCATTCAACTCTTCTCAATCCTGTCAATTCCATCTTCTCTGCCGAGTTGATGGCCATATTCTTGTGCCTGGAGGCTATTCTGGAAAGTCCTGATCACCATTTCCTGATTGTATCCGACTCGAAAAGCTCCCTTACAGCC
>NW_007452153.1:0-373 GCF_000475195.1 Diaphorina citri | reverse complement strand
AGATTAAGACTTAGTTAGTAAGAATACACTGATGATGGCGTAACAGCCGAAATGGATCCATCTGTAATTTAATAAAAATATATGTAAAACATAAAGCCAAGTGTTTTTACTCACCCAAAATCATTTTTAGTTTTTGAATTGTTTTACCAAGTGTGTGTACCAACAAATAAGTTAATACAAACTTATTCCTTTGATGCTTCTTTGATGTTTATCTTGTTTGTCTCCCCCTCCCGACAGTGTGTCTCGGTTCACTCGACAACCGAAAAGAGTTGGACAAGTTTGTCCAGTCCTTGTCCTCTCTCCAGTCCGATCCGTCCACTTACTCGACCAACCAGCTCGACGACTTTGTGCAGAAACGACTCGACAAGTTGCT
>NW_007452152.1:0-373 GCF_000475195.1 Diaphorina citri | reverse complement strand
AAACCGATTTGTCCCCTGTCAGGACCAGAACAGATGACTGATCGAGAGAGAGGCTGACGATAAACGCCGACCCCGTCTGAATACAAGAAAAGGCGAAGGAAGAAGAAGATTGTAGACCAATTTGATCACTGTTGGAGGCAGTTTTGGTAACTCTTCTCTTGTTACTTCTTCGACCGATAGAAATAGGTAGGTATTAGCTAAGATCAAAATATTTTAGGCCATGTCGATCGACCATTCTTTAGAACTGTACATATGGATTGTGAACGCTCCTTTACAATGAAAGTCTCTTTTCTCAAGAGAGAGATAGATAGAGACTTAGAGGGAGTGAGATAAGAGGTCCACTTCAATTTTTCCAAGATGTGTGAGAAGAACA
>NW_007452151.1:0-373 GCF_000475195.1 Diaphorina citri | reverse complement strand
TATAGTTAGTTAGTATTACTAACCTGTTATTGTCAAAAACCAGTCCGATGGATGTGAGAGAGAATAGAATGTAGGAGATGAAGATGATGACACTGAGCGGAGATAATTCCTGGAAATGATACAGAATTAGAGATGAATAAATAGAAAGTGGATATAATTATCAGCAAAAAATGTGTCAAAACTATGTAGAAATCCCAATTTATTAGCTTTAGACTGTCAGGTTTACAGTACGGCGGTACTTAGGAAAAGAACTAGGTTCTGAACCAAAAACCTGTAGAAATCATGTAGAAAAAAGGCCCTGCCAGGCAGGGCCATATTTAGGAAGCCGAGGCGAGGGACCCTACCTCGGTGGTGTAGTGGTCAAGGCGCTCGC
>NW_007452150.1:0-373 GCF_000475195.1 Diaphorina citri | reverse complement strand
CCCCCCTTCACAAATATGTTTATAATGGTTATTGGTCAATATAAGAAAAGACCTCCTGAACGGATGAGGTTCGCTCTCGGAACGGCTAGCTTTCTCCTCTCCTGTCTTCCTTCTTTCTTCGTTTTCGGGACGATAAGACCCTATAGCAGTTACAGAATACGGTTCTCTCTATCAAACCTCTTAAGACCAACTTCAGTAGTGCAGTGGTTAACGTGTTTGGTTGGTATCTGGAAGGATGACTAAAAGTCCAACATGACGAGCGATATCTGGCGATACACACAACGATCTTCTTACATTTGATATTCAGGCAATTAATCATTAAACGTTGAGAAATATTTTAATTATTGTGTAGTGATGATTTTTTTTTTTTTTT
>NW_007452149.1:0-373 GCF_000475195.1 Diaphorina citri | reverse complement strand
ATTACTAATGTAATCTAAGGTCAATTTTGTAGGTACTACTATTTTGATCAAATGGTAAAGTAAACTGTGTAACTCACTTGGAAAAAGAGCCTGAATGGGGCTCTCAAAGGCAAATTAGGTGCAGAATCTATTGAGCTAGCACTTGCATGTTTGTTAATCACATTTGCCAAATTTAATCAACGACTATCCATTTGGGAATTACATGGATGATCCAACAAACAAATGTAAACATTTTCCAAACATTGATATTTACTTTCTTTAACATCCCGTGTCACAAGCTCCTACACAATTTTGCCCTTAACAGAAATGTCCACAGCATATTGAAGGAAGAGAGCTCCGACCTTCTGTTTCATTTGGCATTGAAACACTTATT
>NW_007452148.1:0-373 GCF_000475195.1 Diaphorina citri | reverse complement strand
AAAAGTTTCGAAAACACGTCCGGCAATCGAAGAGAGGAGGGCAGGATAGAAGATAGCCAGCCGTTCGGAGAACGAAGTAATAAACCTCATCATTCTCTTTAGGTTCAGGATAAAGTTTGCCTCATGTGGGAATCAAACCTGCGAACTAGCACTTATACCTATAGCAGGCGTGCTGTCAAGGAAACTTGAAAAAATTGCGAGGCTTGATGGCCTGAATTTTTCTCAAGAGGTTTGACAGTGGGAACTGTAACTGCTAAGGTTCTATCGTCCCGAAATCGAAGAGAGTAGGAAGACGGGATAGGAGAAAGCCAGCCGTTCCGAGAACGAACATTATCCTATCAGGACAAAAACCGCCCCGGGCGGGAATCGAACC
>NW_007452147.1:0-373 GCF_000475195.1 Diaphorina citri | reverse complement strand
AAGCATCATAGTAACTTACATACGTTATAGTAAGCATAGGAACTTGAATCCATTTATCCTTACACTATACGTGAATACATACATAGTTGATTCTACATATTATGTAGCTATGTACGGTATGTATTGGTAAAAGTACATAAGTACATAGGTATAGACTATACATAGACGATTGTAAATATGTACTTATAGGTAAAATTACATACATATTAAGTACATAGATATAGTTGATACAGAATTCAGCATAGGTGTAAAAATACAGCATATGAATGTATATGTATAGTACAATAGTACATAGGTATAAGCGAAGTTAACTTGAGGTTAAGGTGTTAAAGATAATAAGATAGGAGCTTTAAAGGAGAGGTGTAAAATACAT
>NW_007452146.1:0-373 GCF_000475195.1 Diaphorina citri | reverse complement strand
GGAGGCCGAAGGGGCCCGGCGCCCTCGGGCTTTCATTCTGCTCCTTTACTCTGAGCTGAACTCCAAAAATATGGAGCATCCCCCCCTGTGCATTACTGGTTCCCCTGAATAAAATCTTGAATACGGGCCTGCAAACAAGGTCGAGCAAGCCCCCCTCGTTATATCACTCTCTCGACTCCTGGGCCCCCTCAATAAAATTTTGGAGACAGGCCTGTACAAGCCGTCTCTCTTGTTTGTATATAAACGCTATAAAGTCATGAATGGCAAACAATAATGACGAAACACGAATCAACATTGGGAAGAAATAACACAGCCTCATCAACTAAAACAACTCATAACTGATCAAGTGATCATAGTTCTACTCTCAACTCAT
>NW_007452145.1:0-373 GCF_000475195.1 Diaphorina citri | reverse complement strand
TTCAAATTTTCGCGCCGTAGGTACCGAAGCTGAGAAAAAAGTGGTGGCCGCTAAATGAGCTTCACTTTTTATTTTTTATCCGTTGAATCCACTGTTTTCGACATCATTGAAAATGAGACAGATGGGAGTAATTTATGGACTCTACACTAGCGCTTTCTTCAGTTCAAATATGCAATGCGGCTAACAGAGGAAGCTCTGCTATTGGGACCTTAGTTCCTTCCTTCTGTGTGCGTTGCAAAACTCAGCGGTGAGTTTTCAAACGCTTTTTCGTTCTATTGATTTGTTTACAAACAAGAAACAAGATAAATTTTTCAAATCCCAAAATCGTCGTTATTTTACACTTTTTCCAGGATTTTTCCTGTTTTTCCTGATG
>NW_007452144.1:0-373 GCF_000475195.1 Diaphorina citri | reverse complement strand
AAGTTTGTTTGATGACTCATACCTATCATAATAGTCAAGTACTTAGTTATTGCTTATTATGTGATTGGGGGCTTTGTTCCTGAAAGTAACTTTACATCTTTGCATTTCATAGGTAGGTATTTCACAAAATTTGGATGTCAAAGAAATTATTATCATGGTTGTGTAACCATTTTAAAAGTTTTTCTTCTGAAATAACATGTACAAAATTCAAAGTGTAAAGTTTTTGATGGAATGTAGGCTTCCTTACTTATCAAACAATTAATTTTATTGGTATTCCTTCTTCTTGGAATTGGTGTTGATACATCTAGGTAAGTTTCCACTAGCAACAAATATTTCATAACACTTGTTGTGTTTCCTGTGATAACTTGCATTT
>NW_007452143.1:0-373 GCF_000475195.1 Diaphorina citri | reverse complement strand
CTCTACCCCCATCTGCTGTCTCTAATGCACAATACACATACTTGCCGCTTGATTGTGTAAATTTGAACGCATTTTATTATTATTATTTTTTTTTTGTTATGGCCCAGGCTTGTCAAAAGTCACAAATAATTTAGTGTGTATAAGAATCCAAACTGAACCTGCAGCGCACTAAGCTAGGCAGGTGAAAATCAATTTCTAGTTAAGTGGAAAAAGTTCGTATTGTAGTGCAACTTTTTCAGCCTTTTTTTTAAGTGGCAGAATTCTCCTGAAGAAGCTCTGCCATCCAAGAACATTAATAACGCTCAACTGACTTGGGAAAGCATTGAAAAACATAACGATATCCTAAGCAAATATTATAATGACTTCTAAGAAA
>NW_007452142.1:0-373 GCF_000475195.1 Diaphorina citri | reverse complement strand
GCAGCTTGTTCTGTACAATTGTACTTACTTAATATGTACAATGTATCTGCATACAACTCCTGGCTAGTCCGCAAGTCCGCACTAGAGGATAGTAGTAGCTTAGTAGATATAATGTGTAACACTTGTAACAGCACCAAAAACATGTCAATTGTTTAAATGGTATACTGTGGCTACCTTTGACTAAAAACGGTTCCCTTGTTGGTTTTCAAGTACATATTAGGTTTCTGTACATTCTCAAAGTCACAAAGTGAGTTTCCTCTTTTATCTCTGGCTCTTTTCTAGAACTGGTTGTTTCACAGTAACCTAAAGAACGGTAGAAGGCTAAATTCAGATCCAATTAGTAGCTGTTAGTTTGTTTAGTGTTATCGCAAAA